>NC_056467.1:16824908-17011168 GCF_008729295.1 Plectropomus leopardus | reverse complement strand
TCCCCTCTCGGTACACACGATGGAAGATCTCAAGCCATTAGTAAGAACTGCAGCCAGAGGATTGTTATCCAGTAACTTAACCCGTTTAATAAACCGCTCACCCAAACCACATTTATTCAACATGTAGAGCAGAAAAGGCCATTCAGTCTGGTCAAACACCTTTTCTGCATCCAATGAGACAACTAAACCATCTATTGACTTTTGGTAAAAATATTGGATTGTGTTCAATAACGTGCGCATATTAACAATAGCTCCGAACTTAAATAAAACCAGTTTGATCCCAATTAACAAGCAAGGGAAGTACAATCATTTTTGGCACACTTTTCTTTGACACTAATGACATTTTTATCTAACTATTCATGAAATTTTCTATCACATACTATTACAATTGATTAGATTTAATGACATAGTATACTATTATTATTATTATGAGATATTTATGACATGCCATCCTATGACATTTTTGTAGCACTGTATGTTGTGCGTATTTATGTATTCATTGTATGTATACGCATGTGTACAGATCACTACAAGTTGGAATAAATGAACTGGGAGCTCTACATTAAATACCGGTGCTCTTTCTGAACTAACCTACAAAGAAATTATTATCTTTTTCACGCAATACATACCTGTAAATCTGCAGAACAGAAATCTGAAAACGGCTTTGTGTTAAACATTTACATTTTAAGCTGTTTCACGAGTTGTTTATATGGTTGCTCATCGTCTCACAAAAACATTTAAATCTCTTCTTTTCAACTAACAATCAGTCTTTATTTGGTATAATTTTTAAAAACTACAAACAATGAACTTGTAGGTGAACTGGTTCAAATGTCATCAATGACAATCATTATTACATTTCACAACTTCAAGGCATTTTACTGATTTAAAACATCCGAAACCATGTAACAGTGGTAGTTCTTAAAAACACCAGAACGAAACAGACTAACAGAGGGTAGGAAGGGTAAGTATGGATGATACCTGCATATTATTGAGCACAGTGCATCTTGATTGTTGATTGTCTACCAACTTAATTTGCATATGTGGAGTCAACCCCCCCCCCCTTAGTAGTCACATACTGTACTTCGTCATCATGTCTGAGGGGGATTGTGTTTCTCTCTGGGATCCACCAGATTATCTCAAGTTTCAGTCAAGACATGAATTAATTAAATAATTAAACAGAAATGTGTCTTTTCCTAATGAGGGAAACTTCATGCCGTGAACCATAAATACCATGGACAATTAATCTGTTTTACCCTCATCCTCCCTCTTAAAGAAGAACTAAAAATAGCTATAGAAATACTTCTTTTTCACAAACAGTCACATTAAACAAAACCACTGTTTCACATTAGAGAAACACAGCTAAATGAAGAATAACCACAAAGAAATCAGTGCACTGAACATCAAATAGAAACATAACTAACAGTACAAATTAAGATATTTTTACAGGCTTTGACTGGATGTCTAAGGTTTCTGTAACTTTTTAACCTGGCTGTGGCAAATACTTCAAACTAAAACACACATAGAAAATATTTAAAACTTGACTGCGAAGGACAGAACCCATTAAGAGAACTACAAATAATCTTAACTGGCGTTTTTAAAATACTTTAGATTATTACCCCTCTTACAAAAATATCCAAAACTTTCTAGGATTTCCAAGTCTGTAATACACTAGATTTATAATTATTATGCAATGTAATTTGCTTGTAGCACTTTTCAATTATAGTTATACACACACATAAATAATTATAATTCTTTATAACAATAATCATAACACATTATTAAGCATTTTTTAATAACTTAAAAGTCAAGTATCACAATACTTTACATTTGCTGAAGTATTTTTTTGCTATAAATGCATAAATGTGGAGAATTGTTTCAGTTATTATCTATAACATGAGTCAGTTGAGTAGGAATGTGTGCAATTTATTGACTAGCTGATTAAACGTGGATACTTTTTCTAGTCAGCACAAGAAATACGAATTGGTAAAATGAAAGGAGTTTGGAGCAGCATGCAAGAATAACCAGAGGCTCTGATCACCGACGACACTCTGACAAAGTTTAACCTTATAGATTAAACTGCAAAATTTTGACACTTTTTTGAGTGTTTTGACACTTTTAGACTAGTCGACTAGTCTAAGATTAAACTTTCATTTATTCATCTGAAAAATGAGTCCCTACTTAGCTTGAGTGAAATGTAAATGTTGATCATGTAGTTGTTATCAAGAAATTTGAAGTAAATTGGAGTGCTCAATTTCTGTTTTGACCCGTTAATCAAATGAAATAATTTTACGATGTTTTGGGTGTTCTTGCTTAGATTTATTGATATTCTTTACTACTCTTAAAGCACCCTGTGACCATTAAGAGTAAGTTATAATCACATTGTTATCCACTGTAATAGTTTAAACAATGCATTATGAAATTCTTATTAGGTATTACAACAATAATAATACACAATCTTTGCATAAAAATGTTAATAGGGTGACCAGCAATTATTAAGTATTAGGATACCTGACCTTGTAAGTCATTTTAAAATGCTTTATATTGTTATGTATAGTGTATAATATATTATGTTTAATGTTATGATTATTGTCATAAAGCATTTTGTGTGTGCTTATAACTGTAATCACACAGTGTTAAGAGCAGATTATAATGCAGTATAAGGATGTTTATAATGCACCAAAGTCATGAGCGTCACAAAAAGTATTACTAGAATAGCTTCTTTAATATACACAATCAGGGGAGTGTAAAAACAAGAGTGTTAGAGAGGGGCAAACTATGAATTATGTGTGTTTAAATTTTCCAAAAGTTTGTTCTAGGAGCTAAAAGGAAAAACTTTGGTTAGGCTGTAACTGGCTGTTTGGAGGACACATTGTTGCATGTCTAAAAATTTCAGTGTACAGACTTTTGCAAAACAGGAAAAAAGACAAAGAAATATCCAAAATAAAAACAAGACATCTACCTAAGCTCTTCTTGCCCTTGCAAAATAAAAACACTATCTGGTCATTTCTTTTTGGTTGTTTTTTTTCAATCGTGTTATTTTAAATAAAGAAATATATACACAGATGATAATATGTACACTTAATAAAGACCTGTTTCGGGCTGCTCTTCGGTGATTACTCTGCCTGAGGTGATGCGGGTATAAAAACAGTCTCTGGTCGATGCTGTGCTCAAATTATTGTTCTAAGGACAATCAGCAGTATACAAGGCTCGTGGTACTGAGAACTATAGGCTTGGGGATAGTCCTTGGTTTGAAGGTAGCAGAGTTACGTCATGGAGCGCTTAGATCACTTCTCATTAAAGCTCATTCCAACAGAAATGTGCTGGACATAAAGGACAGTAAGCAAAAGCTGCAGAGTGATTTGAGTCTCAGTTGTGCATCATGATATTAACTGACAGACGACTGAGCTTCTCCATGACGTAACTCTGGGATAAGGAGCTGTGGTGGAAGCTTGAAGGCCTCGGCCGGTCTGAGCATGAGAGTGAGGAACAGGAGCAGCTGTTGATGTGTCTGCTGTCGCCTCATCACTTCTGTACATCCAGGTACTCGTCACTCATTACTACAGAGGGCAAACACAGACATTATCCCTCAGGTTGTCTCGCCACCATTTACATTTACTATGTATTCTACAGACAAAATTTTCCGAGTTTGATTTGAGTGTTTTATGAGGCATAGAGTAGATATTATCTCCCAACTTGCGTTACATCCTATCAATTGACTTCACTCCAAATCATTACCACTAGTTTAAAACTTCTATTTAGAAAGTATGGTTAATAAACAAAATTTATATGAAATTATACCAAATTTTGGTGTAAAAAAAACAAATAGAAATTAGAAAATCATATTCAATGTTGTAAAGATCAATGCTGATGAATTATCACAAACTGGCATATGTCAAAAATGTTTTTAAAAAAAATTAGCAAAAAAATCACAAACGTGGCCCTCCCAGGTCAAATTGCCCCGGTCTGGTTTCATTGTTTATGAAGCAGTTAAGTATAAATGACACCCAATTATTATTATTATTTTTTTTTTTAAATCTTCTTAGCCAACTTCATTCCAACTTATTAGCACAAAAGTATCAATTTTATACTTCTTTTTGGAATTTGTGGTCAACAGATCTCATTTATATAAAATGATACAACTATTTTTTTAGGAAAATAAGCATGAAACACTATTTTGGTTATGACAGACCTGTATATGTGATTGTATGTATGATTGTCATAGACTAGTATATAAGAAAAATTGGCTAAGATATTCCCAGGTCAGGACTGAATGATGTGAGTGAAAACAAGTATATTTACAAAAACTAGTCTACATTTTTTCCAGAATTGCCTTTTCATAGCCCAACTGCACCACAAGGGGGGCTGTGAGTCACGTACAAAAAATAGTTAAAAACAAACAAACTTTCTGCATGTGACTCTTTCGATAAACTTAATGCTTATGAAGTGGAAAGCTCTCCTACTTCTGTGTGTATCGCTATAGAAAACAGCAACCAGTAGTGCTTTAGAGACTGAGAGAAAGGGACAGTCGGTATATTACTGCTGAGGAGCAGCATTCAGACACTCTCCTAAACCCAAACGGGTCTCTGTGTCTGTCAGATGGTCTGAAGGGGAAACTGGAGCGCAGGGTAATAACATAATTCACATTAGACTATAGGACAGGGCTTATTTTCTTCAAAATATAATGACTTTATTCTCAATTTTCAGAGATCTCAGATATGTGGTAAATGTTTTTAACATGCAGACAGTTTTGAATATGGAAAGAAAACACGCATGAGCTAAAGTCCAGGGATTTATAAACTTATTATGATAAATTAATGCGTCACTGACATGAATAGGTGTGAAATGCACATATAAAGAGGTTAAGGACAAGACACAAAGAAAGACTGAAGGGTAAATCATACCTGCACACGTGTTGCTATACATTTTTGAAAGCAGTACCGAATACCCGAGAGCCTGTCACTTCGCACCTGAATTTTGTGTTTTCCATCATATAAAAATGCATTTCCACCAGAAAGTGTTGCTTAAAAAATCACCAGAAAGCAGGATATTACATTTTTTAATGCTTTTAGGAGGACTCCAAGATCCCTCACTTTATATGTGTACTTTTCTTCCAGTAGCTTCAGACTTTTCCTTTGTAGGCTGCTCTTATTTTTCATTGAAAGAATTTATAATAATGCTTATTTTTCATCACCACCAAATTATTGCTTTCTAATGGCTGTTGTTTATGATCAACAATGAGACCTAATTAAGGTTTGAATGTCAAATTTCTAACTGAGTTATATGTAAAACAAGCTAATATAATTTCAGTTAACATTGCTTTTTCTTTACTCTCTGAGAAACTAAAGATAATGATATTCCAGCTGCTCAGTTTAATCACATCTGTTATTTCCCATGCTTCTTAATGATACAACAACACAACACAATACTCAAGGTAGACAGCTTGCTTACATTTTAACTGACTGGGGCTTTAAGGGACCTGAATATAAGGGACGCTGGCCTAAAAAAAGGTTAAAAATCACTGAGTTAAACTGTGGATATCTACCTGGTCACTGGGAGGCAGCTTTTCGCCGTTGACCCCAAGAAGCACAGCTTCCTCTGTGTGTTGTCGCTCTTCATCTCCACCACAATGTTATCTTTGCTGGACTTCTCTTTGGTGCTGCAAGACCCAAAAAAAAAACCTTTGTCAGAAACATACACACATGCACACATATAATAGACTTTTCTTCTGTACATCCATAAACTGATGATGATTTATTGTTTGTATTGATTGACTTTTTGGCCCCTTGTGGGCAGTGGGAACAAGCTGTAAACACAACACCGACATACATCTGTTGTCACTTTTTTATGCTGATAATGGTGAACTTAGCAAACAGCTGATTTTTTTTTTACACATCAAGCAGTTATGGAGCAACATTATCATTCATTTGGAGTCATGTTTGTGTATCTGACATACATAAGGCTTACGTTCATGCTCCTTTTAGTATTATTTGTTTTTTTTAGCTCTATTGTCTCTGTTGTCTGATTATATCAACACGATGGCATGCAAGAGGCAGTCACAAAACTTTACAGGTGTTTAGTTGAGATCATTATAAAAAGTTTTGCCGACTAATGACGCTTTCATCATTTCCTTATGAGCTCTTTGCGACACCAGAGAACATAAATATAAACACTCCATAAGCATTAAAGTGCTCCATGAACTTCTGTCAGTCACGTTTTTTGGCATTTTTGCCTTTATTAGATAGGACAGAAGATCAACAGTGTGGGAGAGAGAGGGGATGACATGCAGCAAAGGGCCACAAGCTGGACTCAAACCCATGGCCGCTGCGGCAAGGAAACGGCCTTCATATATGGGGTGCCTGTTTTATCCACTGAGCCACTGGACACCCCATCGGTCACATAATTTGATTGCCCCTCGTGGGTCCTGATGATGTGGGATGACAAATGCAAGAACTGCCCAATAAACTTTCACTTGTCAGTCAGTACATCCTTATGTTTACTTTACTGCAAGAGTGATCCCACTGTGAATGTCTCTAGTTATAGGATGAATTAATTATGCTAATATACCCAGTTATATGTAAATCACTGACTTTTGCATTCATTTATCACTCCATTACCTGTTTTGATCATCTGCCATGCTGGCCTTCTTTCATGTGTTAATCCATCTCCCAAAAAACTGGCTGGTGACTCAATACATATTTGATGTCCACTACAATTTACACTGGGTCTAAAAGTGTTAAAACCCAATCACATCTTCACCCTCCGACATCAAGTGACTCGTTGAACTTACAGGTCTTGTTTGCCAGACCGACCACAGATCTTGCCCTTTTTGTAGAGGAAGTAGAGCACACTCCCCAGGATGGCCAACAGCAGGATGCAGATGATGAGAACTGCAATAATGATACCTCTGCCCTCTGGTGGAGAAAAAGCACAACAACAACCACAGGGTCACTCGCTGTAACTGGATAATGAATGAGATGACGGCATGGGGCAGGAGAGTTGGATACAGGATCAGCATCAGGCAGGCTGTGCAGCATTCCACAGTGCGTAGGAACAGCAGATAGCATTTTTACAGTGCGTCTAAAGAGAGTGCAGCACTAGCATCAATCAGATGACCTAAACCTGACATAAAGAGAAGAGGTCATTCAGGAAGAGGACAGGTGCACATATATATATATATATATATATACACACACATATATATAGATATAGATATAGATATAGATATATATAGATATATTTACAGATGACAACATGCACTGGAAGAGGTAAAGATTAACAACTCAATGGTGATTTGATGTTTTGTTCATCAGGAGAGGGGGAGTCTGATGAATGCTGGGAGGTGAGAGAGAGAGAGAGACAGGGAGGTGCTGTGGAGGAGAAGTGGAAGGAAGCTTTGTGCCTTTGAGATGGAGAGGTGAGGGAGAGCCCTCAGCAGCGTAACTTACAAACCTTTCTTGGCTCTCTCTGAGGGGATAGCTGTTTTTGCTTTGACTGAGAAAAACAACACGAGCACAATTATCAGTAAGTGGCTGGATGTGTTATATAACTCCTATCAGGAGTCCTCACTCATACACACACAAATATTCTCTTTTTCTCTGTCACTCACAAACAAACAGTTTAGATCTCTAGCAGAGGCCTGGGCTGAACGCAAATGTTTAATTTGAGGATCTTATCTGCGAAGCTAAACATCTATCCTGATTGGTTGGCTGTGGTCAGTAGCACAACAGTCATTTCCCAGTGGAACCCTGTTTGATCTCATTTAACCAGCGCTTCGCCCAGACCCAGAACAGCTTTTCTCTGAGGGGATGAAAATTTCCTGGCATGGTGGACAAGAAAAGAGGAGGCAGGCACCCGTAATGGGAGTCAGGAGACTCGCTCTGAGTGCATTTAAAGCATCAGCTGCTTTCTGAAGTCACACTGATGCTTGTGTCTGTTTGTTCGGTTGTGTGCCGTGTGTGCATCCGCACGCCATAATTGCTAACAGGAATGCATTCCTCATCACACTGCTGTATGGAGAAGCCATGTCAATCCTTTTCACCTGATTAAACTGATTATTTATATGGTATAGATACTTTCTAATACTCATGACAAAAAGAATGCATATATAAAGTTTAATTACATAATAACCTGACAAGCAGAAAATGAAAGCTGTGCCGACAAATTATACAATAAGACACTCCGCAGCTATGACAGGAATATCACCCATTAAAGACTATAAATACCTTTTAGAAACCGCAGCTTTTAATCAGAGCGATCACTAACCAACACTAATGTAATGACCTTTCAGTCATGCCAGTGCGGTAATTGCTTCAGGTGTTTTCAAGTTTTCCTTTCTCGCTCTCATTCTTGCTGTCTGACTCACAGAAAAAGACTCTGCCCGACCATTAAAGAGAGGAAGTGTGTCAACCACCTAACTTGCAGATAATAACCTTTACTGACGGCTGAAGCATCACATTAATTCTCGAGTCCTTTTCATGGGATTTTGCTCGATGCAAGTAATTTTCAAAAGTTTTTAAAGTTGACTCGACTCGAGTGGTGCGAGGCGGACAGTGACTGTGGTCTTACCTGTAGCGGTGGAAATGGTAGTGGTAGTTGTAGTGCTACTAGTAGTAGTGGCTGCTGTGGTGGTGTTTAAAGCTGAAAACAGGCAAATGCAAAGAAGGGAGGTCACTCCCTGTTAACACATTGGGGGAGAAGGGGAGCACATCTAACAGCCACACAGCTTCAACATCCCAAACAACAACAACACTGATTCAAATGTCACAGGCGACACGTCACTGCACACGGCAGAGCTGGAGGCCTTCGGACAAAGTAAAAATAAACACAGTAGTGAGACAAGAAGTGGAGGAAGGGGGGGGGGGGGGACAACAGACAGAGATGTACACATAAATAAACACAAAGTGCAGGCACAGGAAGGGGCAGAGAGAACTCACTGGCTGTGATGTTGAAGGTCACCACGTCAGTGCCGAACTCGTTGGAGGCATTGCAGAAAATGGTGAGGTCAGAGGTGACCTTGACACTGGCCACACTCAGAATGCCCATGTCAGTCTCCTTCTGGGATGTTGACTTGATGATCTGGCAGAAAATCACATAATTAAAGACAAAGAGTACAACAGGTCCACCAGAGGAAAAAGTTTCCCTTTCTTCTGCACAAGTCAGAGTTAAGGAGTTGAATGCAGCTCTAACAAATGGTGTCACACACTGAAGAGAGGTGCATTGACTGAAATGCAACTACACCATCCTTTAGTGGGAGCTGATAGTGCCACTCTCAGGTCAATCAGTGACTTTTTTTAATACAGTAACATGGTAAGAAAATACACTAGTTATTCAAGAAAAACTTTTTGCAAGAGCAACTTAAGGACAAATGACAAAAAATGTAATAAAAACAAGAAAATTAACTGATAATAGGACAAAAAAACAGAAAATTAAAAAACAAGGAAATGTAATGAGAAAAATAGCTTAAAAATAATAATGCTGTAACACAATTTTAAAATATACAATTAATTATTATAATAATTCCAATAATTATAATCATACTTATAGTTTTCTGTACATTTTCTCCAAGCTTTTCAAAAATAATTCTCTATATTCTCTATATACACATTTCTTGCAATATGCAAAATATGTCTTGCCCAGTTGCTCAATACCAATGTGGTCATGGCTGTGAGTACATTGTTTAAATACTTGTGAAAGGTTTCTAAATGCAGCACAATAAAGTGGAGAGTTAAAGGGAATACTCTATACCCACTTACATTTTATTTACATCTTAAATTCATGTTTTTTTTGTGGTCTTCATTAGTAGTTTATTAATGTTTATGGTAATTTATGAAGTAATTTTGTATGTTTGGACACCAAATTTCTCTTTTGGGTCTTGAACTGAAAAGTTTTGAAACCCCTGCTCTGGACACGAGTGTCAAAATTGATATCACAATTTAAGTCTTGAGGACTGAAGAGATTAAGATCTAATCTAGTGGGGACACATTTGTGAAAACTGCACCCCTGCTGCAGCTGTAATTAACCCCTCTGAACACTGAATTCACATGTATGGTCTCTGAATGCTGCTTATTGGCTGTTTGTGTGAATTGCATTGCTGTTGTTTTAACTTTTGCTGTTGTGTTTTTAGTCTGTTTGTTCATTTATGTGAAATTACTTATGCTTCTATCTTGGCCAGGACTCAATTGAAAAACAGATTCTTAATCTCGGTGGAACTATTCCTGGTTAAATAAAGGTTAAAATCAAATAAAAATATTTCAAGAATGGGAGGCTTTTCTCAGCTATACCTCTCCATCAGAGGCGGTCCAGATAATCTTGGGAGCAGGGAAACCTCTGACGTTACAGCTCAGGTCGACTGTGCTCTCAAAACTCTCCTCCATCTCTGTGTAGTCCTGCTCCATGATCTCTGGTGGGCCTGCAGAGAGAAGAGCAAAACATAAAGGCCTATAAAAGCTCTGTCATGACCATAACGACTACTACTTATGCATGCTGCAAGCACACAGATACAGCTTTCCTTTAAAACCTTATGCATTGGCCAAAAACTACAAATGAAACTACAGAAAAATGTGAAAACTAAACATAAAACATACATGAAAAATTAAAACCATATGTTATATGAGGATATTTTTTTAAGCATAAATATTGATTATAGCATAGAAGAAATGTAATATTCAATATATAGAGTATCTGTGATCATATTTACCCTGGACATTAACATTTAGTGTCCCACTGGTTTCCATTCCCTCGATCTCAGTAACAGTCACCACGCACATGTACGTCCCTGCTGTGTCAAATGTAGCATCTCTCAGGGTTAAAGTGTGGTCCATTGAAACCTCCTGTCCATCCTACACTAACAGGAAAACAAAAGCACATTTAACACACACTTGCACACGTAGACAACAATAATTAGAAATTAATAATATTATTGTTTTTTGTAGATCAGACAGCTGCCAAACGGTGCTTTCATCAAAAAAATTCTTAGAGTCTGCTTAAGGTTGCATAGCACTCTTACACACTGTACAACTGGAAGCCTTTAAATTAAATTAAATTTAATTAAATTAACATTTGTCTTGTTTTTGTTTTGTTTCGTGCTGTTTTCAGGTTGCCAGTCTGTCCAAATCTTGTGAACACGATATCTCAAGAAGACCCTGAGGGATTTTCTTCAACTTTGGCAGAAACTTCCACTTGGACTTAACAATAAACTGATTAGAATTTGGTGGTCAAAGGTGACCATGCATCCATTTCATTCTCGTGAACAGGATAAATCTCTGAGTGTTTTACAACGTACCCGATTGCACATAAAACAATAGGTTGATAGATTTCTGAAATGAACGTTAATTAATTTAGGTGTTTTTATATATTTGACACAAAATATGGTTGCTGTTTGTATAATTGTACTATCCTGCATGTGTGTATGACCTTAAACCAGGCTGTTTTTGTCTGGAGAGAGGAGAGGGCATTGCACGTAGCTGTCAGCTCCTGTCCTTGGGGCACCACAATCGTGCCTTTAGGTGTCACAACAGCAGGATCGAGGTCTACACACACAAAAGGGAGGGAGAAAAAAATGTTTAAATTGGGCATGTACAGTCGTACTGCTGGTAAAATGTGTCATGGTCACATATCATATCAGTGCAGATTCCTTACAGTTGACAAAAACAGAGGTGTTGTGTTTGATCTCCTCAAAAGTGTCCGTGTCCGTTGAGGTACACTCGTAAGTTCCACTGTTCAGACGGGTCACATTATGCAGCATCAACATATCGGTTTCCCAGTTTTCATCGTCCTACAAAAAAAACAGAGTGATCTGATCAACACATTAACATAATTTGTGTATGTATGTGTAGGTAAACAACTTTAACTGCTGAGGAAGATTATGATAGGTAGCTGCTGTGTTTACATTGAGTGAAAAATGGTGGGTTTTATTACATGAGAGATTGTTAAGAATGAAGATGGCATATTCCCGTTGCCACGGCAGTGAAGCTCGATCGAGTCCCCTTCCTTGATTTTGCCTTTTGGTGACTCAACCCAAACACTCACAGCTGTGGAGGGGTCTGAAACAGAGAGAGAAATTCAAGGTCAGACCACAAACTTGAGTTTTTTGCCCTCACAAATCCGTAGCAAGTGTTTTATCAGTCTGTCCTAAATCATTTTCACTGGACATTGACACTAAAGTTGCTTGCTTAAAGGGTCTCTATTAAGAATTCAGGGCATATGAGCTGTCTGGACACGGTTCTCAACATGGAGGTTGCTTAGATAGTAACTCCATAAACAATGCTAAACAATGGCAACAGTGCTGACAGAGCTAATAATGTTAACTCGTCAGGCACCAAAAGGGTGGGTGTTAGGCTTCTGAGATGAAGCAAATGCAAAACCAGCAGCAATTACTGTTTGAGCACAGTGCAAATATGGGCGATAAGCTACCCAGTGTGATACTTACATGCACCAACATGCACAACTTGCCGGACCGGCTATCCACTACAGAGAATCTTGGATTATAACACACACACACACACACACACAGAGGCAGTGTGACTTCATTTTCTATTCAGGTCGCCACAAAACCATACTATCATTGCATAGCAAATAGTGGTTTGCTGATATTTTAATGCTCTGAAAGTCGCATTTAGTTCAGTCATACAGTTTTTTACAACAACTAAAGAAAAATGCTGATTAGCTATTTTTTCTTCCTGTGCAAATCTCTCACTCTGGCATACAAAAATGAAGCTGACGTTATTAATCCCGGTCACAAAGCTCTGGTCGGTCAATTTCCCCAACCTGAGAAAACATGTCAAAGGGCACAGCACCAGAATTTCTAACTAATACACAGCATTTAACGTCCCAGTATTAATTACGATTGGGAAAGTAAAAACCTTTTTCAAGCTTTGTTACATCCAAATTGTAGCCTGATAATATGGAGGGTAGAAAACCAAGCAAATGTGGATGCCTAACACCCTTTAATTTGATTGAAACTAAATTTAAGGTATGTATCGTAGTATTTTTGTCATGAGAGTCTGTCCATTGTCCAGCATTTATCCCATTTGATGGCATCAGCCCTGTTAGTTCCAATTAGGAGATATCTTATTGGTATTTTAGATCATACTGGTCTTCCAACTCTTAGCATGACCCCATGTCCACAAAGTGAGATCCCGTAAGAAATTGCTTTCCAAGTTTGGTGTGGGGGAAATTAACTGGGCTGCACAGAGCTCTGACCTCAACACCCCATCCTATACCTTTGGGACAAACATGTCCTTATTGCCAAAAATCAGGGCCTGACTTGTACTCTTGTGGCTGATAGGGAGCAAAATCCCTGCAGCCCAGGTGGCAATCTTGTTGAAAGCCTTCACAGAAGAGAGAAGGTTTTTATAGTAGCATAATAATGCACATGGTATCACATATGGGCGTTACAGTCTGGTGTCCTCACAGACGGATGATACAGTGTGTCATATTAATGGTCAGTATGGGGCACCTGATGTCTCTACATATAACTCTAACTGTCTCTCATTAAAAAGAAACATGTTGTGTGGTCTCACAGTGCGCTACGTTCTGCTGATGTGATGCCGTTATACTAGGTGTGACACTCACAGTATACAGTGATGTTAATACGGTCGGTCTCAGTCATCCCCACTCCTCCAGGAACAAAGTAGGTGATCTCACAGTAGAACGTATCATCTTTGTCTTCCTTCGTCACCTTCATGCTCAGCTCACTCGTAACTGAGTACAGACCGCTCGATTCAATAGTGATGCTGGGCACCACCTTCACCACTGGAAGACACAAAATGTTTGAAATCACTTTGGAATCAGCACAAACTGAAACAGTGTATTAGTGCATCGTTGATCCTGATATCAATTCGTCTCACCATCCTGAGCCCCGTGTAGCGGCAAGTCGTTTCTGTACCAAGTGATGTTGGGTTTTGGGTAGCCATTTTTGACCTCGCAGGTCGCAATCTATAAGAGAAGAGATAATGAGGAAAGATCACATTAAAATACAGAAATTGTAGCCTGATGGTTATTGCATGATTTTTACACTGTGCTGTTCATGATTCAAAGCTTGTTTACCTTGGATGGATTTTCTTCTTTGACTGAGATCCCTGTTTGCATACTCTCAATGGTGGGACGGTGTGGCGTTTCTACAGAGGCATTGAGAACCAAATCAAGAACTGGAATAGGCAAAATGTTCTACAGAAAATGTCTGTGTTCGCGCAGCTGACAATTAATAGTTTAAACACTTTGACACAGCTTCAGTGTCATAGCATATTGCATGGTACGGTAAAGCCTAGTTCAGACCAAAGATTCACAACAGGACAAAATTGTTGCAGGAAAAAGTTGCAGCCATGTGAACTGGCCTGGCTCAGCTCGACTCAGCTGGCTGTCACCTGCAGCTTGGCTTGTTGAGTGGCTGGTTTTAAAACACAGAGCACGTCATCTGTTTCAACATCCAACTGGCTCATCACCACTGAGCCCGAGTCCTTTACATCCACGCAGTTGTTGACATGTATGTCAGTCTCCATCCTCATAATGTGAAAGTGGGATGCTGCTGCTGCTCTGTATGTATGCACATCACACACACTCCAGCTGACTAATTAGCTCTGGTTATTTAGATCATTGTGGTGTATTATAAACACAATCATAGCTAGCAGCAGCTTATTATCACTGTACTCTTTTTGGAGAAGTTTCAGGTTATATTCAGCTATAAAATAAGCTTTAAAATCTGGAAGTCAGAACAGAGTCAGTTGTTGCCAAGAAGACCACAGACCATCTCGTCTAATCCCATTGGTGTAAACGGGCAGGTCTTCAAAACACTGAAGATGGGCACACAGCAAGTAGTTTTAAGTTTTATCTTGTCTCATCACAAATCTTTGGTCTAAAAAGGGCTTAAGTTGAAATTTAGTTGGAGCCACTGAAAGGGTTTGACATAGGGTTGCAATAATATGAGATTTTTTTCAAGGGTTATCATTGTAAGTCACTTTTAACCCATTTACACCTGGATTGACACCCGCTTTCTTCAGTAGCATTTAAACCTCTAAAACCAGAGAGGTAAAAAGACATGGGAAAAATGATTGCATATGTTTTTCAATACTGTAAATAAGCAAATGTAAGTGGTATAAAATCTGTTAATTTTCATACCAAGTTATACCTTGAAACCAGTATACTGCTGCAATCCTAGTTTAAAGTATTATTGTTCGCACTGATGTGACTTGGGGTGTCAGTGAGAGCAGTTATACGCAGAATGGGTACAGGAAGTTGAAATGTCTTTTTGCCAAGTGTGAGAAAAATATTGATGCATAAATTATGCATAAAGTGTGGAAATTGTGGGAAGTTTTTAGGTCAGAGGATCTGAAATGAGCATCATTTAACTGTTGTGTTACATCCACCCTTTAGATAATTATCTTGTGTGTTTTTTAAATATGATGTTGGGCTTTTTAAATTTACCTTCTTCTCTCTTTTTAATCATAGCTTAAAGAAAAACAGGCCATCTCAGATTGACTCTTACCGAAGACCTTCAACTTTGTGCGTCCTTCCCCAGTCCCATCTGTTAAACCTTTGACGAGACAGATAAATTCCAGTTCATCTTCCAGCTGCACATCGTAGATAGTCAACACTATCTCTCCAGTGGCTCCTGTGCCGTTCACACTGATCCTGTCTGTGAACGGTGTGCCTCGGTCTATAATCGTCATGGTGGTGTCCTGATAGTAGATTTTCTGCCTTTCACCTGACCGTGTCACCTAAATGTCGGAGTACAAACACATGAAACAGGACATGCATGGACACATCACACACCTCTGTGTCTGCGTGCATCAGGCTTGATGAAACTTACGTATAACCACTGTATGACCATGCCGCCAACACCGTCAGTCGATGTGAACATGCAGTTGATCTGAGCGGTTTCTCCTCTCTTCACCTCAACTCTGTCCTCCATGTTCACCTCCAAAGCAGCCCACGCTGAAAAAGAGAGAGAACACGGTGGGTTATAAATGTCTGTCTAACATGTTTAAATAGTTTATAAGCATCAACCTCGTACCTGCACCAAAACACAAACAATTTGCACGCTTTTGCTTCTTTCTTTTTCTTATTCTGACTAGGTGCTTTATTGTCAACTTCAGACACAATTCGCCATTTCTTTTCCGAGTCAGAAATCGGGTCAAAGTAAGTCTTAAATATGTCCTTAACATATAGTATTTTATCAAAGATCTTTGATGATAAAACAGAAATGCTCCTTCAGCTTTCAAACCTCTGAGTGTGAAAGCTGGCGTTTGTGTGACTGATAGCTGAGCCGACAACTGTCAATACTCAAGCTCCAGTGCAGATTTTCAAAATACAGAAAGATCACATAATTAAAAGGAATGCCAGACTCAAACTGAGGACTACAATGTGGAAAGTGTGATGGGAATATCGCATTTATGTGTGTTTCAAATTCCTTATTTGAGGAAGGTTGCAGCATAAACTAGGGGCCCTGACACACCAAGCCCACGACTGACTGTTGCTCAGTGTCATTTCATCTATTAGAGTTTGTCGCCCTAGTTTTTGCGATGTTTCCTGCCATTTTATCTTGACCAATTCAGCATGTTGAATTGTCGTCGAAGCGGCAAAGTCTGTCAGTGGATGACATCGCTCTGACTGGTTGTTCAACTCAGAGCACAAAAAGAGAAACTGAGGTGAGGAAAGCAAACACTCGTTATTTCCTACATGTTGTTCTTCATTTTAAAGGCAGAATTACGGTAAAGTGATGAACTTACCAGACTGTTCTTGTTGTTCAATTATCTCTACCCACTAGGACATTATATCCACATTACTGATGATTATTTATCAAAAATCTAATTGTGTAATTGTGTTAAAACACCAATCGTCTACCAAAGTCAACCCAATTGGTATTTGATCAAAAATATTGTGATTTTTGATTTTCTCCTTATTGCTCAGCCCTACTTTGCAGTTTGTTCAAGGGCACCTTTTGAAGCGATGGAACAAATGACTTTTATTGCCACTAGTTCTTTGATGTCAGTTTGGTGTTTCTGGCCCTTAATACTTTTGATAAGGATTTCTCACAGTACTGATAGAAAAATGACTTAATAGAGATATTGCTTTTAAATTACGTCAAACTTTTCTTGGTTGAAAATTTCCTCTCATTTATCCACCAAAATCCATGCCAATACCAATACAGCTGCAACAAGCCAATATTGGCCTATGCAGTATATCAGCCGATCAAAACGCAATGCCAATACAGCTATACTGAACCTGAAATGAACGGGATGGTGACACAACAGAACATCAAGGTAAAGAGCTGACTGATGTTCATCATCCTTGCAAGAACCCGAGTTATGGTGAAGAAAAAAACATCCACACCCTGTTGACACAAACTCAAAAGAGGCTTGGAGGCAAAAAGAAGAGACAAGAAAGTCACGGAGGGTCAAAGGGAAAAGAGAGAGATGCTATGACAGGAATGAGAAGCCCACCCATGTCCACATTAATGTGCTGCATTCCACCATGTCACTCTCTCACAGGAAGAAAGGCTCAATTTACAGGCAGCATAGTAGCCCCACTGTTCCTTCATGATCTGTGTCTGAGGAGCGAGTGGTTTTCCCCTTCCAGGGTCTCTCGCCATCCTTCTAGTCTATAGGAGAGACCCTCAATTACATTTTACATCGCAGAGTGTCAGTGGATGCACGAGATGCCAATGAGAGCTGTAGCCTGGAAGTATCAAGGCTGCCAGGTTTGATTTAGCCTTTCCTGTCACTGCATTGTGTTGTTGACTGTAGCTTTTCTTGTTGTGTATGTGAAGAGATGCTCCAAAGAATGTAAATGTGGGTCATCTGTGTCCTGCAATGACCTTTTTCTTTTTTTTTTTTTTTTACTCATCTATTATAACTTCAAGGAGCACAAAAGACAACACGCAATAAACAACAAGTTATCCATTTAGTCTCATATTTTATAATTAGCAACAGAGAAGGGGATTTTTTTCTACATGATGATGATGATAATTTTTTTAGCGTGTAAAAGTTTACATCACAATTTTCAAGACTACACTTTCTACTGTGTCATGGTCTTCCTCACAAAATCTTGTTTGCTTAGTTGTCATGGAGAAAATTTAGCTATCATCACTTGACCCAAGTATGGAGCTTCATCGTGATAAGAGTTCAAATTTGACCAAAGTTCCACACATGAGCCACGTGATCCACTGAACAATAGTGTGTGATTTCCTAGAAAGCTTTGAAAAAAAAATTAGTGAATTAAAGCGAGACTTTGAAAGACAAAAGAGCACTTTCTTCCACTTGAACATCATAATTTAGTTTTTAAAAAAATCACTCAATGGTTTGCGAATATTTTCTGGTTTCTTTACTCCTCTATGACAATAAATCAAACATCTTTGGGGTTGCGGACAAAAAAAGACATCAATAAAAATTTGATAGACCAAAAAGCTAATCGATAAATTGAGACGATAACCACCAGATTAATGGACAACAAAATTAACTGTTAGTTGCAGTTGCTTGTAGGGGCTAATGTTATCAAAGTTTATGTACTAATGTTATCAAAGTTTATGTACATTATGACCCTTTTTGACCTGTGCTCTTTGTCACCTGTGGCTGCAGTTCAGCCAAAGCTGAATCTCACTTTTAGATGTTTTTTCTTCTCAAAATATTTTTTGGAGCTGACTTACTGGAACTGGCATCACCAGAACAATTTGCAAATACTAGTTATTCTTGAACTTCTCAGTTCAATTTTGATTTCCAAGGGGTATTATCAATGGCAGTAGACCAAAATGCCCCTGGATGCCTACAACCAATCATAGCGAGTAAACGTGACATAATAATGAGCTACGGACAAATGTGAACAGACCACAGCATGCAGAGCTGAGCTGTGATGGTGTAGCATCAATATGTTTGAGTGTTGCCATTTTTGACATCAGAATTTGAAAATAATACTTCAACGCAAAGTTCCACATCAGCTGTAGATATCAAAAGTGCCACTTAAGCTGCCTAAACCAAAAATGACATTATCACGTATTTTGCATGAAGGCTCTGCAAATTGGCGGTCATCATATTACACCCACCGCATATCAGATAAAAGGTGACTGACCTGCACCAGATCACATGTAAATGTGTCTGAATGGAAAGGGACCAGAGGTATCTGACTGAACAAATAAAACATGAGCACACAGATTTGTCTGGTTCCCAGGCCAAGTGAAGCAGCATTGCTGAAAAAAGGGTTTGCACACCTACCAATTCTTATTAAAAAAGCCATAAAAAAAAAAACAACTAAAGATTCAGGGCACTATTGTACTGCATTTGACACCCAAAGACACTTCATCCAGGAGGAATAATCAGCTGTGTAATCTTGCAGTTAACTGAATTATCATAACACCAGGGCTGTCTGCTGATTAGCTTATTACACATCCCTGCTTCACTCCTGGCATTTCATCATCATCTGCATGGATAAAAACATCTACTGCCTCCTCCCAAACTAAACTCCTGACTGCTCCTTGACCTGCATCAACAATAAACATTCCTCCCTCTTCTTTTCTAACTCTTCCTTCCTCTGTTCACATCTCAAACCCTTTTCTCTCCCACCTGCCTCTCTCTCTGCTGTGTGTTGCTGTTTACCACGGGCTAATGGAGCTGAACGGATGCCTTCCTGTTAAATAAATCCAATTAGCCTCTCCAACATGGATATTTCCTGGCCATTAGCAATGGAGGGACAATGCTGACTCACTCGCAGCATCCCACCCCCCACCTGAGGACTTGCCTACAGTGAGAATGGTGAGTTCCAGATTCTAGTTTGCATCAGACCGAATGTTTCACAAACTCTTTCCCCATCCTGTCTGGCAGCTCCAGTCTGTTTGCTCATGGGAATCTCAATCACATCTCATTAGTAATTTGACCAGCATTCATCTCAGTGCATCAATCAGAGCGGCTGGCACTCCAAGGCCTCAGATCGATCCTCGGCAATGATGAGAGCGCAGATATTGGAGTCCATGCACATTTGATAATAGTCCTAAATCAGTATGACAGAATATAGCTGAGCATCCCGTCTGACAGCAGCAGCACACTGGGAAAGCTGGGCCTCTCCAGTTTTATGAGCTCCCCTCATCAAACAATATTCCTTCCCTGACGTGTGTGTGTTTGACCCTGAGACAACAATTTCACATGCTGAGTGTGTGATTTCCATAAGAGAGGGAATTTGCTCTCTACACTTTGGTAAATATTTGCTGCAGACCCAGAGGAGAGGCGTTCATGAGATATGGTGCAACACTGTGGCAACAAAGTGGAGTCATGCTGTTACATGTAGATGTAAAAGAGGACCTCAGGTATGTGTGTGTTTATGTGTGTAACAAGTAATAAATTTATACAGATAACTAGATATACCGTTATGCGTTTTTATGCCTTCACGTTCCAGTCAGGTTGCACTTACAGTTTACATCCATGTCTGTAAAACATGGATGCTTCACACACATCTTCCCCCTGGCAGCACAGAAGATCTATACAATCCGCACAGTTTAAGGTGGACACCCATGGTTCTTGAGTTATGGCCACAATCACCTTGACCTTTGACTACCGGATTGTAATCATTTCACTCTTGAAGTGAAAGTAGAAGTTTGTGCGTGTAAGGTCACGGTTACCTTGGCCTTTGAACAACAAAGTCTTACCAGTTCATTGTTGAGTCCAAGTGAATGTTTGTGTCATATCTGAATAGCTTCTTGTATCGATGTAGTTAAAGGTGGAGTAGGTCAGTCTGTCAGGTACAAATATCGATCAGAATAGATCACAATCTGTATAAATGTAGTTAAAAGTGGAGTAGGACATTGTGCCAGGTGAGTGTTTTGCTACAGCCAGGGCTCAGGCACTGAGCAGAGTGAAGGTGAGACGGACATTTGACAGTTGGAGAATTGAGGATGGCTGCACTTGTTGTGTTGCTGTGCATGAGAGCTTCAAAAGTAAAAGCACCAGCTACAGTAAAACAAAGGCCCCTTTCCCACTGCAGAAAAAAAAACACACTAATATCCGCTAACATCTGGCTTTTTAATGTAATGGTAAAGGTTACAATTAGCACCCAGGTCAAATGACTCTGCAGTAGTCATGGGTATTTATTGGCTCTGGCTGCGATTTGCTTGGATGAAACTAAAACACCTGGGTGAATACGCAAATTTTAGCCACTTTACCAGAAAGATGAAATGACACGCCACCACAAATTCCCATCCATTTCCACCCAAGCAGCGCTCAAACATTGTTTAAAATTTAGTCTGCACTGTGTTTGGAAGAGAGACTGAGTAAATAAGGCAAAGTAATCTGCTGCAGAGCTGTGTGCTCATCTGTGGTCCACTGGCAATGGAAAAGTAGTCCAGCGCCTATTTTTAGCAGGTTTTCCCCATGTTTAAAAAACCTGAGTACACACACTAATTTGGCTGGAAAATGAATAAAAGTATCAATTCCTGCTCTATATAGCACAACATAGCAAATCCCAATCAAAACCAATACCACCGATCTTTGAGAGTGGATCGGGACATCCCTAATGCTAAACTAAACTTTTTGCTTTCTAGTTTAATACTGTATTTACCTTTTGAAAATAAGATCAATCTTGTCATCTAACCCTTGGCAAGAAAACAAATATGCGTGTTTCCCAAAATGTCGAACTGTTCCTTTAAAAAGACAAAAGGTTTGAATGTTTCAGTCAGTAAAGTATTTGCCTCAGTGAAGTTGTGGAGGCACAAACAGAATATGCAGTTTTATATCTGTAGGGACGTTAGAAATAGATTTAAATTAAAATGAAGCCTGAACTTCACAAGAATGCATAACAAAAGGATTCTGGCACCACTTAAAGAGGAAAACCCTTACAAGGACAGCACTGTTAATATTCCCACAGATATGCAGAACACATTCCAAAGAGATATTGCAGTTAAAAGAGATATTTTACTTTGATGCATGAAGCCAGCCGAGTCTGGGTCACATGCATACGCACACATGTACAAACACATCTTCATTAGTGTGTCAGTACTGATAATCAAGCTTCGGCGAGCTCCAGTCGAGGTTACAGGTGATCCCTCAGCAGAAATAAACATCTCGGAACAGCTGTTCCCCCAAAAAACACAGCTCACCCCACACAGAGGACGGATTGTATTCAAAGGCACTGTAAAATTAGGTACACTTACAGATAAGACACAATAAGCCACACAACACACCAGTTATAAAAGGAGAGCAGTGGCAGAGAGGATAAGATAATCTCAAGGGGGAAGTCATATCAAAGACATTGTTATGTCTACAATGAAGTCAAAGGCTTTTGTCGGGATACACAATCAGTTTCTGTATTTGGAGAGCCATGATAACAAAACTTCCTGCCAGACTTTGAGTTATAAAATCCCTTCGTTTAGTCCTCCAGCTGGAAAAGTATGCACAGAAAATCTCTTACAAACACAGAAAACTATTATCAGGAGATCAGCAGATAGTCTTACATCAGAATGATATATTTTTTAAAAATTTATGAGCATATACTTTAAGCAGACACTTCAGATACCCTCTGACAGGTACAGCAGACATATGAAAGGAGGCATGTGGCTGTTCAAAGGCTGGAATCTGTTTCGACTGTCTAACCATAAAGGGTTTAGTTGACAGGCTGCAGTCGACCTGCCCTCCCTCTGTCTGCGCTGGCAGCTGGCCCGGACCACAGATGGTTGTCGGTAAGGGAGGGGAGAAGACGTCCACCTTTAGCAAATTAACTGGCATTCAAACCAGATTACTGCCCTGGACTCCCTTTGACATTAATCTGAATGGGTGGCAGAACGCTGGGACAGGTGCAGAACATGGTCCCACAATGATTTCTGAATACTCACTTTAAGGGGGCTTTCACACCGATGTCGTTTGGTCCGGACTTTCAGGCTTCTCAGTTTGATCCGAACCAAAATGACAGGTGTGAAACCTCCCCTGGACCATGGTTTGGACCAGACAGCCAAACATTGGTTCGACCAAAGGAAATGGCCTCAGTCCAGATCAAATTGAAACAAGGTTCAGTTCGTGTTAAGTGTGAAAGCATTATTTTGAAAGCGTCGGACCTTCATACCAATGACAGGAAACTGCAGCAGGCTAACCGTAAAAAGGAACAGTGACATTACCAAAACAAAATGAGCCGCAGAAGCACATGGGGTCCACCTAATTCCACCTGTTCCACCTCCTTGTACTTCAAATTTGTTCTATAATACTGCAAAGATAGCTTTTTTTTCAGCAGTCTTTAGAATTAGGCCGTTTCACAAAGCACGCGTCAGCAGTGCGTGACGGCAGCCTCGCCAAGCTGCAGCATGTTTCATTCTTGTTGTGTTCACACAGGAAGCTTTGTTGCAACCTCGCTGCCTGCTGCTATGAGTCCTATAATTCCACATTTATTAGCACAAATTCCACTCATCTATAAAATCGTGCATCTCCTGCATTGCCGTCAACACGGTCCTGTAAATGTTTCAAAATGCAATGCAATGTATCAGCAACTGATGGGATTCTGTCCACAGAGACGTTAGAGGGCTTTTATTTTGAAAGGGAAGTAGAGTTGGACTTGGAGTAAAACAGATGTCTTTGTATTTCATTATCTCTGTAACAGAGAGAGACTATTAAACTGCAGTAAAAGGTGGTATAGAGTCAATATAATCATCAACACACAATTTTCAGTCTATTCCTGCTGACAAATGTGTGCGGCACGGGTAAAAAAATCGGCATGAAGTGTAACACAACAACGTCGAAAATTCATGCAAGACATAATGACATTTCTTCCTCTGTGGACCATGAAATACTGAATCACGACAATCTGTTGATTACCTTTTTTCTTGCGTAAAAGTGAAAAATTTGACCTGATTGTAGTGCTAGGGGAAAGGTCATAAGGTCACCAGACTAACCGTGAATATCTGAAACAAATTTCAGGTCAACCTGGCTACTAGCTGTCAAGATATCTTTTATATGGATGTACAGACGGATGTTTGGTTTTTTTCAGGCTCGGCTGCCTGTGGGGAAAAACATAAAGGAAGCACTTCCTCAAATCTGGGGGAAAAAATCAGATCAAAGCAGCAGCCGCGACTGACAGGATGATCGCTGAGGTCAAGAGTAAGCAGACAGACAAGCTGAGATCTTTCAGCCCATTTGTCTGGGAGTTGTGAGGTGGGACGAGCCCATCAGAGGTGCAACAGGATCTTGTATGCACACATACACGCGCACACACACACACACACACAGACAGAGGTCTCTGAGCTGTATCTAACAACTGACCTGAACTTGAGACTTGACTCCAGCACTAAACACATTATTACATGGTTTGGTTTGGAAATGTCTCAGTGCACATGACACCCATCCTACTCGGCTATGTTTCATTCACTAGTTTCCAACCATTTATTTTACTGACTCACCAGCAGCCTTTCTTCTCTCTCTAAAAGGAACTATGTAGTCCATTAACCTAAAAGAGAGAGCATGCACTTTTGTTTGCATTATAGAGTCCTTACATAATCTGTTGCTTCTATCACTAGGTCAGATTTTAAGGTACAGTATTAATATTTACATACCGAGGATTCCCCTGCTTATACTCTAATTCATGTTTAATTTACTTCTGGCATGTCCCCCAAAGAAAAGGCAGAGGCCCCACTGAACCAAGACATGAAAGGATGAGTATGAATATTATACAAGAAAAGAGGACATATATCGAGATGGCAGGTCTTTCCTGTTTGTGTGTTCGCTCATGAGCTTAGTTTTTAATGCTTAACCATTAGCCGTTAAACGCAAAGAATATTTTTGATCGTTTAGACGTCGGTCTGTGGGTTATTTTTGCTATTTTTCAGTTTACTGCACTGTGCACCACCCAA
The DNA here is from genome assembly GCF_008729295.1 of Plectropomus leopardus. NCBI lineage: Eukaryota > Metazoa > Chordata > Actinopteri > Perciformes > Serranidae > Plectropomus > Plectropomus leopardus. The sequence goes on along the minus strand of NC_056467.1, from coordinate 16,986,363 downwards.
TCTGGCAGGAGCTAACTCGCAGTTCTGCTCATTATCATTAGCTGCTAGTAACGCAGTCCCAATGTTCCCAACAGCCCTTTACTCACCAGAGCTACCTGAGGGGTCACTGGAGGGTGACTATAATGTTTCTGTATCAACACCCTCCTGGTGGTGGGACAATGTTCCAGCAGTTGACCCATGTTTTCACATGGTAACCCTGCGAGCTGTCTGTCTGTCAGCAAAGCCAACAGAAAATAAAAGTCAAGACAGTTGCATCACAAAACATGGGATTTCACCATCTCTAAATGAATAGTGCTTTTAAATGCAGTGCGAAAGCTCACTGAGTCAGTGGAGCGCTGGCCTAAAGGGAAGAGCTTCTTGTATGTTATGTCATTTTCCTTTTTTTTCTTAAGAATTAATCAGTTAGTTACAGGTTAATGACTTTCGGGTTTTTGAAAAGAAAATGAACTGAAACTAACATCCCCTTAACATTTATAAAATAAGAGTGGCCATATTATATTCAATGCCAGTCTTATTATAAAATCACCCCCTGGCAATTTCGTACTGAAACAGAGCATGCGTGCCACAGTGTAAATTACCTTGAACTAAATATTTCCCCTCAAACATGCCAGTAAAATGAAGCGACAGCTTGGGGACATGTTTCTAGTCCTGTCACATCTAAGAATAACAATGGCCTATCAAACTTGTTTGCTTACATGATACAGCAGAATTACAGTGCACTGACCCAACTGGCACCAGAAATAGCAGCCTTAATTCAGCACAGGGAGAGACAGAGAGAGGGAGCATGGGAAAACAGTGCCTCGGTCAGGCTGCTCTTTGTATGGATGTAAATGGGTCCGAGAAGAGTGAATATAGAGTGGAGAAAATGATAAAAGACGAGCAAGGGATGACTGGAAAAGAAAAGACAGAGGTAGGGCAGGGGAAGAAATCAAGAGGGTGTTTGATTCTCTGACAGTCGCTGTGGCCTCTGACATTTGTCACACTAATCCCTCAATGGCACACTTACATCTTGCAGAGAGAAGGAAATGTTATCAGCTGAAGATAACAACTCTCACTGAGCTTCAGGCGAGGAGAAATACAGAGAGATAAAGTACTGCTCTCTGACCTTCCACTCTTATTTCTCCTGACAAGCTGCAGGATGTGAAGTGCTTTTTAAGTCCTGTCACACCAAGGCACCTTTTACCTAAAGGGTGCATTAACGTCAGGCAGCAACTTTCTGATTCATGCCAGAGATATTCATAACTGCTATTAAAAATCTGGTAAAAACAGCCATTCTGACTGGCAGTAGCAGATATGGCCTTGTAAATGTTAAACTTTTATCTAATGGACATCCTTTCTAAATCAAAAAAAAGACCACAAACACTTCAGTATGCAAACTGTGCAAATGCATAATGCATGAAACATTACATCAAACATGCAAGTGCTGTGCCATATATCATACTGCTTATGATAACATTGGTATAATTTTTAGAATATCATTATTGCAAAAAAAAAATACCCTGAAATATCCTGATATTCTACCATATCACCCATTTCTATTTGGTGACAACTGGAGAGATTTCTATGTCTGAGAAAATGACCCTCATGATGTTATTAGTGTTATCTCCTCCTGTGAAAAGCCTGTGCGACAAGCTGGTTTGGCATTTAGTAGCCATACTTTAGTACAATACTTAAATCAGTGGTCAGCCCCATCATCTGTATGGAAGCAGTCACACAGAATAAATATGCAATATTGTTATATTAATATTTTTTTCTTTTCAAAATTCAAAGCTTTTTAAGGGCAAAATTGGGTTCAAGCTGACGACAATGCACTCAGGAACATCAGTCACTGACAAATATGGTCTTGACAAGCAAACACAGTGGATCCTATCTCCTGGAAGACTGAGAATCTTCACAGACATATTTGAGGGAGGGACAGACACAGCCAAATTCTTGTCCCCCCCCCTTCAAAGATCCACAGCCAGAACAGTAGCCCCGCTTAGTTTGGGTCAACTCGGCTTGGCTAAATGGTGCAAAGGAATGTTATGAGAAACTCTTGAAAACGTATACACTAAAGTCCTTGTCACACGTTCATCAATCACATTAGTCCTGTGACGCACCCCGAGACAATTTAACACACACACACACACACACACACACACACACAACACACACAACACAGGGCTCTGGACTTAAATCAGGCACTTAAACGGAAAGGACTCTCAGTGACTCATGCAGCCCCCACACAGCTCCTGGCACTGCAGACACATTTCTCCATAAACTCAACATGCAGCAGCCTTTATAATGCCATGAATGAGCCTCTCAAATAAAAGAATGACAGATCTTTCTACAGCAGAGACTAATAAATATACATGATATTTTCAGCCATTATTTTCCCAAAACTAAAGATTTTTGTTATGCCATTTTAAAAGCTCCAGCTAACAATCCGATCAGTTATATTTCTGCAGAGCATTCATAACTTCTTAGATCCACAGTGCACAACGGGGCATGTTAGGGTTCTTTCCATAAACCCCTGCAACACCAGGCTCTTTGACCTCAGTGTAATTTACTCTTTCTTCATTAATATGCATGCTTCTTGTTTTCTTGTACTTGCTGTTAGCAGTTAGTGAGACCATCATTTATTAATGAGGACTCTCGAGACCTTTACATCAAGAGGTTACATCAGGAGGAGACATTTCTAAAACTAGTCTTGTTGCTGCGACCTTGGGCTGAGTTGATGGCTCTATGCCCGCTATGTTGGCTGCACACAGTAACTCTCCTGAAACAGAGAGGACGAGCCAACAGCTCCAAACAGAAATAGCAGCCAGAAACTGGACTCTGAGGAATTACAGGAGTTTTAGGTGTGGATGGATCCGGATAGGAGGAGTACAGATTAGTAAACCAGATGTAGCTTGTTGATCTGTATCAAGTTTAATATTTAATGTGCATGGTAAACAAATCTTTCAAATATATTGTTCGTGCTTAAACAATTAGTTAATTGACTGATTAGTGTATTGATCGAAAATAATCAACTAATAATTTTGACACACATTAGTGTCCATTATTAAACAAAATGTGGGTTCCAGTATCTCAAAACTCAACTACCCTATCAACTTTTTGACCACATGCAGCGATATAAGCAAAGGTTAAGTGAGTCCCTGTTTTGTTGTTAAATATAACTTATGTTTGTTTCCAAAGAAATTCAACGGGGAAACTTTGAGAGTTTCTCACTTTAGCATTAAAAGATTCTACCTGACATTTTTGTCACAAATGAATTATTTATATATTCTTATTCTGTGACAACTTCTTAACATTATGCAAAGTGTTTTTCTTTTTAGTTAAATGCATTGTTGGACTTTTTACTTTAAAAACAAAAAGTTTCATATTATTATTGCTATGTGGAAAAAAAAACGTAACAATCCAAATCTTAACAAGTAAAGGTGGCAAGTTGGGTACCGAACTTTGTACTGAGAACTCGTTACTTAAGTGTACCAATCACGTCAGTACTACTGAGTACCAACTCAAGTCAAATCCATCTGCACCAAAGAGAGCGCATCTGGGTGAGAATGCTGGCTTTTCAGCAAGAGACGGAAGTACCGCAAAGCGCCCTGAAAATGGGAAGCAAGCCACAGAGTTTGGAGGTGAGCAACAAAGCTCGGAGCAGCCGGGTTCAACTTCAGACGGGAGGTGGAAATGCTGTAAGTATGTGAAACCAGCGACAGAGCTCTGCAGCCACTCTGTCTTCTTCTCAGTAAGCCAAAACTATCGCTGCAGACCTGATCTGTCACAATACTTTCGGTGTCCAGTCTAGTTTCTTTTCTAAATTATTTTAGTAATAGCTTAGTATCAGTGCTAGATGAGCAGACACACATATACAAACACACACAAGCAGACAGACAGAGACAGATGACTATTTCTGTGCGTGATAACAAAAGACAAGAGAAGCAGAATTTCTTTTTAGTCTACTACATTAGCCAAGCAGCTTAATTTTTGTAATTACAGTTAGGTAAAGCCCTAAAAAAAAGAGGTAACAGTACCAAATGTCCTGTACCAGAACCTGTGCCAGCATTTATGCTGCAAAATTATCTACAAGGAATGAGTGCTTGCATGTATTTGACTAGCCAACACAGCGCTATACAGAATGATCAGCTTTTTTGTCCGAAAACTGCTGCGTTGTGTTGCTGGAATCAGAAACGTTGCAGTAATGTGGTGTGCATCTTGGGGCATCAGGATGCCCCCTTTGACCACTTTCTGATGTCTTTCTAAACTGACAACTAATCAATAGATCACGGAAAAAAAACAAACAGGCCCGCAATAAATAATAATCATAATAAAATTATCGTTAGTTGTGACCCTAATATTTTGTAGACAGAGTGCTCTCTGCATGGAGCCTGTGCGGGGTTCAGGTGATGTTTTAATTGCTGTGTGCAGAGACAATGAGATAGATGGTGGCAGCTGCAGCAACCAAACTGCACATTCCCACGATGCCTGAGAGAAAACAAGGTCAACTTGTCATAGTGACCTGGCAGACACTTTCCCTAACACACACACGCAAACACACACTCCACACACACACTCACTGATCACAGGGGGCTGGAGCCAAATGCCAGCAGTATCCACTCTACATGCCGTCAGAATTAACGATTTCCAAAAGACAGAGAAGAGGAGGGATACAAAGAATGTAAGCACAGCAGAGAGGATCAGAGTGGACCACACAGAGGGAGATAGGGAGGGAGTCGCGTCGCTCTCTGATTTCTCCTGGTGATCTGACGCTATATTCCATTTCAACACACCACCTGTTGCACAGATCTGACCTGGCTCAGTTCTCAGCACGCCAGACTCCAGTCCATCTTTCAGGGGATCTCTGCTGACTCACAACTGTTACAACAAAATAGCAATTAATTTTGCTATTATAAAAAACTTTTTGGATGAATCTCTTATAAGGTCATTCTACTTGAGTTCCAACACAGCTTGTCTAGAAACAGTGTCACTGTTACTCTGGATAACACACACAGTCCTCTGCAAACTGTTGACAGTTTCTTCAGTGTAACAGTTTAACTCCAGTGAAAATGTACTGGGATGGTGGATCAGTTCTGAAAGACAAACCTTACAGAATTTGGGCAAATAAAGGCAAAACTGCCTGCCTTGCTAGAGATAGGTGAAAAGATTTTATAAGTCATAAGTTTAGAGTTAAAAGACCAAATTGATGCCACACTCATATTTTAATGAGAAATAAGAAATTGCAGCCAGCATTTGATTAGTTTAGCTTACAAAGTATACTGAAAACGGGGGGAAACTGCTGGCCTGTGCAGTTGCCTGTCCAAGGGTTACTAAATCCACCTACTAGCCAGAGTTTACACAAAATTTTTTATGCGATGGCCGACATGGTCATTAATATTCCAGATTTCCAGCCAAATAGAACAACAACTGGACATAAGTTTTAAAGAGCCATTTGACAAGCCTGAATTTATACAGAAGTAAAATTTAAAAAAAAAAATATAAACACTATAATCCTCTTTTCATCCCAAGTATGTCAAATTAAATAACTTGAAAATAAACCTAAATGAAAACACAGTCTAATAAACAGAGACACTAATCACTAGGAGTATAAAACACTGGTTTCATCACGATACAATATTACATCGATACTTTGGACAACGATACGATATTTGGCAATATCACACAAGTCTACCAGGATGCGATTTCAAATCGTTTCAATTTAGGGGCCTGCGATCAATAGGGGCCGATATTATATGCAAATTTAACACAGTCAGTTACAGGAGAAGCTGCCACCCCCTTTTTTAAACTTTTGGCCAGAAGAGTTAAATACAACATATACATAATTGCAAATAATTAAAACTGGTTCATTCTGTTTGAAAACGCTTTCTGGAAAAAATATTTTCATTTTAATACAAACCATGATCTTATTTCTAAAACTTCAGGCTCTCTGACTAGAAGACAAACTTCTCCCAACATCCTCAAAACGTGGATTAACAACAAGATGTTTTCACTTAAGTATAAAACTCAATAATAACGGTCAAGGATCACAGACAAAACAACTGTCTTTGGTAGGTCGCATTACCCCCATATACACAACATGCTAACGTTAATAGCATAAAGCTATGGCATTTAACATTGCATAAATTAGCTTAGCGGCTATCGGACTTTTCCTCTACTCATAACTTAACCAATGTACTGTTATTTATGCTTTCACTTACTCACCGCTGTTTTAAGTCCCTGCATCTCCTCACAGAACAGCGCGGATAACTTTCAGTCTACATGCACATTTTTTCAACCAATATTGTTGAAACAGAGCAGCTAACATAATGTTAGCAAGAAGCCAGTGAGGTGGCCCTGCAGGTACTTCTGTTTCCGCAGTACGGCTTTTGTTTACATATAACGTGCGTCGTCGGTTGACTCGCTGATTCTCCGAAAACAAAACGTTTCCACACTGATGATTTATTTCCAAGTAGACAGCATTTTCCTCATCATCTATCTCTCTGCTGCTCTTCATCATCTGTCTGAGGCTGTGTGATGTTGACAATTTCTTCTTCTTCTTCTCCTAATGAAGTTCCGGGAGGCTGCCCTCTACGGGCTAGACAAAGAATTTCAAAATAAGAGCGCAACTAAAAGGGGATATGGATCTATGTTTACACTTTGCATTGATGTTGTGATCCTACAGCCCTAATAATTGGAGATTATGAGCGGCACAGGCAAAGGAGGAAAAGGACTCGATAAAGGAGCATAAAGTTCTCTGTGATAACATCCAGGGAATCACCAAGACAGCTATTCACCATCTGGCTTGCCATGGAAAATCTCTGATATGAACTATGAGGAGGCCAGCAATGTGCTAAAGGTCCTCCTGGAGAATGTGATCCTTAATGCTGTCATCTATACTGAGTAAGCTATATTTTTTTTTCCTCTTTTTTTTCACTTATCAGCTGCGAGGGTCAAAGGACAGAGGGATGTAGCCTATGATGTAAAGTCATCTGAGAAGTGTGATTTGTGATAATAGGCTTTATAAATAAATTTGGCTTGAATTGACTTGAAGAGGCAGCGACACACTCCATGCCGTTTTAGTGGGTGCATAACAAAAGTTTACATTTGTTGTCTTGGCAACATATCTCATAGGTCACACGATATTATGATACTTATCATATTACCAATCAATTTATTGATTGATTGATTGATTGATTGATTGACTGATTGGGTATATTTCCCACTGGATATTTTTTTTAATCTGTCGAACAAGTGGATGTGATACGGGTCAAAAAGCCAGATAATGTAAACCCTGGTCACTAATTACCAATATTGATTGTTTGATCTGTACCAGAAACAAAGTGTCAAATCTTAACTAATTTGCGGTTTTACAGGAGTAACATGCCTGACTGTTTCTCATGCAGGTGCAGTGACTCCCTGGAGTCCAATCATCACTTTATCCCATGTAAAACTAAACCCTGTTGAACTATTGCTTTAAAAACAGTTCTCCTGGTGCCAACTCACACTTACTGCCAGTGGTTCCCACATTTTTTCTTTCGTGAGCCCCTTTGAAGAAAAAAAAACATGTAGATTTACTGCATTTTAAACAATTTTAACAATATAACAATACTGGGGAGACTACAAGCAAAGGCTTTCTTCCTACAATGACGGTGAAGTTGAGTGTGACAAACCAGAGGCACTCTTGTTCCTTTATTGCTCCCAAATGACTCACATCTATAAACTTTTTCACAGCAGCAGACATTTTGACTTGCAACAGCAGGAAGCACACAGGTGGAACAAATAACAATAATGATGGCTTCATTGTAGCAGTTATAATAACGTTATCAGTTATACTTGTGTTTAACAAGTTCAAATATCTTCAGCAAAAAAAGGTCTATTTAACTTGACATCTCACTCCACGTTTTGGCCAGTTCTGTACACTGCAGCTCTCTGAACTAGTGTGATAAGATTCTCACACTGCCATGGAAGAATCAAAATCATTTGTGAGCAGCCTCAGACCACAGCTGTGAAGATCCAACCGCAGGTCTTCAGCTGCGAGGAGCAGCTCAGTGTCACTGACCTGAGGCCAATCAGCTCTTTGGTCTTCCCTCAGCAGTGACTGTACACTCCAAAGAGAGTTCACTATGTTCCCCGCCTTTGATAACAACTTGGCAACAAGACCTCCTCCTCTTTAGTTTCCACATTCTGCTATTTTGATATGCCCACACACACACACACACATACACACACACACTGTACATGACTTCTAAATTCATGTGGTATGTGGTCATCTTCCCATGTCCAAATCCACGACTCCCACAATATTAAAAAAACATTGTGAAATTACTCACACACACACACACGCAAGTAGGCATAGATTTGTGAGATGGTGTGTGTGTGTGTGTGTGTGTGTGTGTGTATCTCGGTGGGCCATTTCCTCCTGCCTGCTCCCATAGTGGTACAAACTCCCCCTCCATCCTCTTTCCCACGTCCCAGATGACAAAATGGTCTCCATATCAGCAACTCTGTGAGCAGGCAGGAATAAAATAACACAAGCTACATTGGAAGTATGGGAAAGGCCAACAGGGACAGTATTTTTGTACAATGCTGACTGTGATGGGTGGCAGAGAAACTCAGAGAGAGAGAGAGAGAGAGGTCCCATGACAGGGCTTCACAAGTATGAGATGTACGTTGCTTGCTGCTGGCATATTATGGCTAAAGATAGATCGCAGATATACAAACACACAAACTGAAAGCTTTTTAGCCAGTGAGTCACAGGATAAAGTACTCAGCAGCAGCTCTTTCCTTTTTTGGTGGAGGCTGCAAGTGGCAATAATGATATGCAAAATCAATAACGGCTCTTTTCATGACAAGACAATTATTTATTATTATTAAAAATTATGAATCTTTCATCAGTGCCACAGATACAACACAAAACAAGAAGACAGGATATGATCTGATGGCTTAACGGCAACACACACTTGTTTAGTTTAATATTATACAGTATAACGTGCCCCTTGATGCCAACAGTGTGTCAGCTTGCATTAAGACAACAGGTGTGAGTGTATTTACACAAGTAATACATGGACAACAAGGATGCATAAATATAAAACGGGTCCCAGGAAGAGTAGCCGTTGCCTTGGGAACATAATGGGGATCCAAATAAACAATGAATAATACACCACCAGTGTCATCATCACCATCATTCACCATTAATTTTCTATGGAGCAGCTCCAGACTTGATACCCTGTGATATCACAAATTTGAGTTGTATAACTCTCTTTAATTTGGTAGAAAGTTGTTCATGCTTGGTAATATTGTTTTATTTCTCATATGTAATCCAACATTTCAAAGTGAAAACCATGGGCATATTAACATCATGGAAAAAAAATGTCATCCTGAGAAAGGAAGTGATTCCCATGTTTATGAACTGCAAGTTTTCACATAACAACTCGAGACAGCTGTATAATTACAGAGATGAACAAATGATTAAAAAAAATAACAAAACGAATCTCCTAAAATCTTCACACATCTTTAGACATGCACCTCCTTCACACATTTTGACATTCTTCCTCGCAGACATCCCAATGGTTATGAATGAATAAATGTTCCCTTAATGTGTCGTGTCCAGCCACAACATCCTGCTATAATGTGTAATACATCACATTGCAGAGATAAGATACCATTTAAAGCTGCTTTAGACACTGACTGCTCAAGTTAAAATCCTCTGTACAGTGGAAGAGGACTCCCGCATAAAATATATACTGATGATTTGTGCAAACAGCCCAAAGAAATGTGTTTTTATTAGTACTAACGTCATCTCAAGTTCTTGCATAAAAAAGCAGTATTTGTGTTGATGCGAACTCATCTCTTGCTCACATGCTTTCCCTTCCAAAAGCTTTGGTTTTTGATCACAGGACAAATAAAAAGATTGACTTAAAATATCTCACATGTTGTGATCTGATGTCCCGGGTGTTGGTGGAATGGAGCGATAAAAACAATGATCTCTTTTGATTAGTTCAGAAGTTTCTCCTTGGAAAGAGCCGATTATAATCAAACGAACAAAACTAAATCAAGTCATATCAGACCACTTTTAACTGAATGCCTGATTTGACCTAGACTTTAAAGGATATCTTGGTAATCAGTTTCATCAGTAGAGATGATCTTGACATAAAGATTAGAAATGTCCCATGGACAAACACTAAAGCCAGAGATGAGCGCAAACCATAAAGGTTAACTACCAACAGTGATCTTCTGTAACTAAACACTGTGTAGCCACAGCAAACACATCCATCTGCTGTGTGGAGTCAGCGGCACAGTGTCGTGGCTGAGGCCTGACAGGTTGCATTAGGTTAAAAGGATCCTAATGTACATTAGATCAGCACGGAGCATTATTTCAGGGAAACAACATCCATTATTAAGCAGGGTGTTGAACTATCAGAGAATAGAAAGGGATCCTGACAGGCCTCTAGTCTCCACTTTTTCCTGTGCAGCTCCCAGAGGACGACTTCAGATCTAAGGATCAGCTCAAGCTCTGAACTTTTAGAGCTCAAATCTCGGCTTGTTTTTTTTTTTCAAACTTCTACCTACAGTGGCACTAAGAGCTCAGCACGCTGCAGCTTAAAGTCTCCATGAAACGGCTCCCAGGTTTGTTGCTATAGCCAATAGAAATATAGTAGCCAATTTGACGTTACATGCAAATGGAAGTTACCCAGCTGAAATGTGTATTATAATATAGTGCGAGCTGCAAAAGTGCTAACATGGCAACAGTGCTGACAGAGCTAACCATTTTAAGGGGAGTTAGGTCACACTCATCGTGTTGACTGGTGGGGTGAAGAAGGTGGGGGTAATGCTGAAGTTGTAACCACCAACTGCAGCAGTAACCCTGGATGTGAGCACAACCAAAATCACAGCAAAAACCTTTAACTGCAGTAGGTCCTGTACACCCTCAGAAATTGGCAGTCATGGGGGAGGGACATAAAGATTCAACAAAGTGTTTGATTGAATGCAAAGATAGTATACACTCCAGAGTGCAGGACAAGTCCTCAACCTTTTTTAAACTCTAAAATACTGTTAACAATGCCCACAAAATGATTTTTTTGTCAGGGTTGCTCACACATTTATTTATTTGTGGCAGCCAGCCACAATTAAAACATCCGCTACCACATATTAGGAGTGTTGTTGAAATACATATACCATTTGATTATTCATTGCACCATACTCTTGGAGCACAGCACGTACTCTGGGTACAGATGGAGCAAATAGTTGCTGAGAAAAAGAATTCAGCTTTCCCTGCATTTACGAATGAAAAAGAACAGTATTTAGAGAGGGGACACAAAATGATAAAGGAACAAAAACAAAAAATGTAAAGTGTGTCAATCTGACCCCCACTCACAAACCCCTGCCACACATACAGTAGATTCTAATTCTGTGGGAAACGCTGTCATTGCTGGACGACTAAACTAGCATTTAGGTGATGATAGCTGCAAGATGTGATAAAAAAAAAAAAACTTGTACTTTATGACATCTTTATTAAAACACATGCTTGTAGACCCACCACAGATTACATCATCCTGTCTTGACTGCAGCTCCAGCCACAGAAGGGGATGAGATGATGGATTTATTAGTAATTTCACTTGACACTAGCCCAACAACTAGCCCTTTTCAGTAATTAGCCACGGTTCCTGGTAAACGAGCAGCACTGGAGTCCCATCTTCATCACACTGAAAAGCAAAAGAGACCAGAGGGCAGAAGGAGAGGCCCCTTGGCCCGGCAGTGAGTGTTTTCTCACATTGGCAATACTTAGCCGAGGGACAGAGAGGGCTCTGTGTGTGTTTGACCTCAGAGCACAGAAGAATAGTGTAGAAGCATATAAATCGCCGTGTCCGAATGAAAAAGAGACCAGAAATCAAAGTGCAGCGGCCAGTGATGGAGTACATGTCTATGGATTCTGCATTCCTAGTCTGCCTCTGCTGCTAATCAATGATCGCTATTCACACTAACAAAAAATATCAAATGAATACATTATATAATAATTCTGATAATATTATCTAACATCAGTCCTAAAGTGTATACTGTGTTTTGACTATCAAAGTAAAAAAAAAACATCCCTGAGAGCTGAGAAAAGTTGCCTTCTCTGCTCTGCTTTCAAATCAACCTTCAGTTTCACATCACAAATCTAAAGCACATGCCAGTTTTTCTCCTCAATGCTATAAAATGTTCTCATGAAAACACTTGACCGTATATCATGCTGGCTGAAATCAATCACACAGCATGGTTTTCACTAGTTTACTCCATGTGCTTAGCATGCCAAAGTCTGAAAACCACATTTCCCACATCTACCATTTGAAAGATAATTCAAACCCATCCTCACAGACTCATCTTGTCACCATCTTTTCAGTATCAGATACCATTTCCTCAGGTACAGGCTTTCTTTGCCTTATCTTGTATTCTGCCCCATTAATGTCTCATTGATGCTTTCCAGGATCACAGATTTGCAGGCTAATGTCCTGCAGCTCTGTTGATGCTCATGTTTGAAAGCTTCTCTCCTTTGATTAAGTTTGAAGAGATAAAATTCTGACAAAGAGACTTCTTAGTTTCTTTAAAACCAAATAAGCAGCCTGAGACCTTGTCACATAAATTCCCTCAGCCTCATTTCCTTATGTCTCTCTTGCTATGGCTTCCTACTTTTGTACTTTTTTTTTTAAATCAAATATCAAATTTGCTGTGTTCAGGATGTTTCTGGGCATGTTCTCGCTAGGGGTGGGCGATAATTTATCGCAGATTGTTCCACTTGGAATGTATAAAATGACTATATATCACAAGTTTCAATTTCAAAGTAACAAACACCACCTACAGCCAAAAAGCCACGGACTTCAGAATAAAAGTACCAGTGGTTCTGCTTTGATTAATTTAATTTTAGCAATATTTTACTTAACTTTATTGTAACTGCATATAGAATATATATATATATATATATATATAGAGAGAGAGAGAGAGAGAGAGAGAGAGACATATATATAGTACCAGTACTTTATTTTAATTTATTATAACATAACTTAGATTAACTTTATTGTAACACTACTTTATTTAACTTCATATAAAAGTACTTAATTTAAATCTATTTGCACAGTTTTAAGTCTTTTAGTCATCTACAGTTAGTTTAGATGACATTTCAAATATTGAGACATGCATTGTGTATCGCAATGTAGCCTTAAAATATCCTAATATAATTTCTGGGCTAGACTGCCCAGCCCATGTTCCCCCAGAGTGTGCTGATGTGGTCAGGACATTTTTTTAAAAGGTTGTGACTAAGTGCAAGACCAAAAGTAGCCCACATCCATGGAGAAGCTACAAAAATCACGGACACAGCACTGGCAAAACATAGATATAGCAAGGTAAAATGGGAAAAAACGAATGAAACAAGAATGAATCTGGGGTTGATTGGGTTTTTTGCTGGAGAGTGTGTATACAAATAGTAACCAAAAGTTCCTGCATCATGTACCTTTAAAAAGTGACAGACCATTATTTAGCAAGTGATACTGGAGTCCATCATCTTAAAGAGTCTCCCTATGAGATGTGTAGGCTATTTGTTTGTGCTTGCATGTCTGTCAGTATGGTTACTCAGACCCCGTGGTAGGCAGCACTGTATTATCACATCCAAATTTAATTTGGCTCATTTAATCTCACCATATTTTATCCCTAAATGGTCTGGAGCAAACAACCCCAGCTTTATAAAAACAGATCTGGAGAGGAGGGAGACACTGTATGAACAACCAAGTATTTTGTATTTCAGACATTCAAGCAGCTGTTTGCAGGATGATGCATACTCAACTTTAAACACATTTACTCAGGTTTCAGGTTATTCACAGTGAAACTCTCCAGTGGTTAATATTGTTCAAATTGGAATGGGAATATGTCGTTTTTATTAACAAAACAAGCTCATTATAATAATGTAACAACAGCATGGTAACTGCTGTCATGTGAGAGTTTTGTAGTCTCTATGGACATAAATTACTTGTTGATTTTCTTACAAATTACTTGTTGGAATTTTGTAATGTCAGTGAAGTTAATACATTTTTGCCTGGATGCATTTTATAAAACACACATGGCCCATATATCACACATCCCTCATGCTATCTGGCAGTGTGAATGGTGTTGATTTCATCATTTTGGTACAACTCCACCCCCTGCAAATCTTGAGAATGATCACTATTTCTTTCTATGTAGAAACCATAGTTTTGACATCGGAGTCGCTGTGACTGACAAAAAGCAACAGCTGGCTCGTCTTGGGGGCCACTAAACAAGCTTTGAAACAGAGTGAGAAAAAGAAGGTATTTCCGAGAAAGAAATGCCAGATCTCAAACATTTGTTCCCTGTAGACTGAAAGGGGCAAATACTTTCACTTCCACTTATATAACTCTTCATACAATCAAACCATTTATTAAAATAATCTTTTAATATTGAAGCAGTGAGCTGCAGCTGTACATTGATTAATGCAAAGTATCCATCTGTGACATTCTGATATGATATGCAAACAGGAAAAATGCTACAAATATAGTGTGTCCTGGTTGCTGTGTTAAACAGACAGCCAGCATATTATTCTATAACAGCAGCTTTTAGTACCTAATGAAAACCACATCTTTAGGCTACCTGTTTAAAACTGCAAATCCCTCTTATATGTGAAACTGTTAGATCATGATGCTCTATGATTTTGACAGCCCAGTATCCCGAGGAGTTATTGTATAACCAAACTGGACATTTCTGCATCCAACTAGTCATGTTTACCTCTGGCAGTCAGCTCAGGGACAGGAAGTACCTAGCGTGCACTTGATGCAAAAAAGTAAGAGTTTGGACATGCCTGCGGCTCTTCCAACTTTCATGTAGGAGACCATTTGTGTTACCATAATGTTTCCATAACCCCTAACTATGGGTTATAGTTTTCAAACCCTTACCGTGCATTGTTTATTCACCATAACCACAATCATTCCCAAAGCTTGACCCAGCCATAGATGTCTTACGCAGAAGTTGCCTGAAGCTACAATTTTCCAGAAAAAACAACTTGGCACTGGGTGTTAAACAAAAAAACAAATGTTACTGAAGCTAATATGGGGTTTGCAGAATTATCCAGTACAGACAATTATTTATTAAATCAGACGAGACATTGAATATCCATTCAAATAACCTGAAAAGTTTCTGTTTAGGATTGGTATGAATTATTGTATAATACTGTGTTAAATCTTCTGATTACATTTTTGTCACACAAACGGCAGCAGGCAGTTTCTTTACAACAAAAAGCTCCTCAGTGGTCATTTGTAAAGCTGCTTCCCTCCTGTGGGCTGCCCCATTAACACGAGTAACAAGGCAGCTGTGTGGATCCTGAGAGTGCTGTCACACCTGATCTGTTTAGTCTGGTTAAAACAAACTAAGGTCCATTTGCCCAGTAAGGACACTTCATTTGGGCTGGTGTGAAAGCTGTCAGCTGAACACTAATGGGGACTAAACAACCAAACCTTTTGACTGCCTAAAAAGGTGAGTCTTCTAAACAGACTCTGGTACTGTTTCTTTGCAGGGTGAAATTAAACGAACCAACCACAGGATTTTATGATAACAGATATGCGATTATAGTATTATTTATAAAGTTAAACTACACCATTTGTATTCATGGTAACACATATGCACGCCAGCACTGGTATTTCCCCTTTTTAAAGAGCTGTTTAATTTGCTGTGCTTGTATCTGGTGTGCTTTGTCAGTTCATCAAGTCCATTGAAGAGCATGTAAAAGTGAACTCACAGTGATAAGCCACGAATCATTTCAGAACAAGATGCCTCCTTTACGTTCTCTCTCTGTCCACTGGTCATTATTCATAATGCTCATAATCAGTTAGTGCTGCATTTACTTCTGTCTTTCAAAGAAAATTATTTCTCCACATGGGTCCTGATGATGCAGGATGACGATCGCCAAAACTGCCCAATTAATGAGTTACCCGTCAGTCTGTGTAACTTTATTTTAACTTTTAACCTGTGGGTGTGTAAAACGTTAATGTCAACAGGAACTTGACCAGAACTAAATCCAACAATGCATTATTTACTCCTCATGGTCCCGACCAAATGTGCCAGACTACAGGTGTGAAAGCACCTTAAATTATCAACTTTCTCCTCTATAAGCTTGATGACTGAAAGAAATGCAATCAATACTACAACTTTCTCTTTTTGACATCTTTTCTTGGACAAACAGCTAATCCATCCACTTTCAGGCACCATAAAAGTCAAACCACAGCTATTACTTTTGTATATAAAAGTGAGCCAGACAAACATACCAAAAATCCAAACGACATACTTGTGGGAAAGATACACACAAAGTCGCAAAAATGTTTTTCTACAGCTTGTACTGCTGTAAGAGACTGTTTCAATAAGAAATGTAGGGAGGTGTGAATGAACTGAATTTTAGATGATATTAATTCAGCCCTGCACCTCTCCACTACATTTTAGATAACCACAGGAGTATCCTCAGTGACCTCCTAAGTAATGTTACTGTTTATGGCTGGTGAGAGTTTTCTCAATTTTGTCTAAAGAAAACGAACCCGCTGGAGGTTTAGAGTTTATTTCAGGGCTGATACAACATTGGAGAGTTTGGCTTGGTTTGTTGTTTCAACTGTGACTCTGGTTTAATTGAGCAAGCCATCCTCCAGAGGAGAGTTATTGTTATTACAGTAACATCACGGCACTCAAGTGTGCAGAAGTCTGGCAGATAATCTGGAGGGATAAAGATCAACTATTCATATTACATTTACAGCAGGACAAGAAGCGATGATAAAGTGAAGATGAGGGCTTTTCCATCCATATCTGCTCTCCTCTTCATATTCATGTGTAGCATCACACAGGGTTAAAACCACTTGAGCAGTTTGGGGTTTAGTGCTTTGCCCAAGCAGGACCTGACAGTTTGATAGCAACTGCATATCAGCTGTCTTCCACTTGCCAGCTTCATAAAACCAGCTATCCATGATTTTTAAAAGACTTCCAAATGGAGGAATTCCATAAATAGTCCCATAATACTTGTCTAGTGAATTGTTCTCTGAATACAATATGACAGAACGAGAACACACCCACATCCTGCTTTCCTACAGTCTACAAACCTGCAAAACACTACAACCGCCATAGGTGCAACCAAACCCTTCATCCTGTTTGTATTTTCATTCATTTTGACTCAAGTGGCTTTTAAAGCACCACAGTGACCTCTTAAACTCTCTCACCGCAATAGGTCATCATGGGAAATTTTACAATTTTCCTGCCTTCCAGTTGTCGTACAAACAAGACTGGCTTTTAATGTGATTTATGTCCCAGTTTACACATGGGTTTAATGGTGACCTTGTCCTCTTTTGGCTCAAATTCTGGTTGTTTAAGGGATCAGGTAGCAGCTCCCATCAAAGCCAAATACTTTCCCCAGTGCTGAGGCTTTTATACTTAGTGCTCATTAGCTTTGTGCCAATATTATTTTAAACTGTTTTCACAGGGACTTACAAAAAAAACGTTTTCAGAAAAATGCATATAAATTAGCCGTGACTGTGACTGATGCTATGAGTAAACAGGACGTAGACAGTGCATGACATTGAATAAAATGTCATTCATCATCATTAATGAAGTCAGTGGCTTTGTAAATTCTTATAACGTGGCCACAGAGAGTGGTTATCTTTAAATGGGCAGAGGTTGTCCATTAAAGATAGCATACTGTAGCAGCCTCATTAATGATCTAAATTATTATTCAAATTTTTCAGCATTCAACAGTCAAGGGTGTCTCTGACTTTGCATCTGTTTTCTCAGGTTGTTAAAAATCACAAAGTTTCAATTTGAAACATGTTATTTTCCTAAACATTAACAAACAATCCACCAAACAACAATACAAAAAATATCAAAGTGCTGCAAGTCACTATGTTCACTTACTCTGTGTTTCCTGTCTAATAGCAAAATGCCAAAAGTATAAGCATTTCCATTCATATGTTCAAAGAGACTGCCACATTTTGTCTTTCAGGTATGATGATTTGATTAAGTATCATCTATCCTTGCAGGAGAGCTTGCCGCATCTCCCCCACGCCCAGGAGCGTTCTCCTCCAGTATTTTAACTGTTTTTGCTCGAATCTGAATGCCAAGTTGCTGTTTTTATTCCATCTGGAGCATCCACTCCAGAAACGTCTCTTTAAACGTCTCACACTTCTTAATCCACAGCCTCTGCCATAGCTGCTCCTCCTTTACATTGGCCTGTCCCCTTTCCTTTGCTTTAATCTTTATTTCAAACTGTCAGCATACATAGCATGAAAGGAAAACATCAGAGTCACACCTACAAATGAAGCATTGAGAAAAAAAATGAAAAGCAGTGCTAAACAGAAACTGAGCACATGGGAGGAGTCGGCCTTCAGGGCTCTCCACCAGAGAAAGTCTTACAAAAAACATGTGATTAACACTGTGAAGGGGTCTATTTTAACCCCAATTACAATTATTTCCTAAATCTAACCAAGTAGTTCAGCTGTCTACATAGAACCAAACTGTAAAGAGTCTGTGTTTTTCAAATCATCGACCATGACGTCTCCCCAGCGAGTAAATTGTTTGTGCTGATGGGAGAAGTTTGCGTTGGGAAAAAGGGATTTAGATTAAAATGCAAAGATTTGTCAGAAAGGGCTTTTCCAGAAAGCCCTGAAGGCAAACTCCCTTTGTTGCAGAAAAAGACAATGAAATGAAACATATCTAACATAAAATAAATGAATGGATCCTCCCCCCTTTGTAGCTCTGGCTGCTTGACAAAAAATGCATCACTTCTGGTGCACCAGGTCACCACACACAACACAACTCCAGTATATTGCAAAACACAGCTTTCCCTGGAAGTGATAATCAGCTTTGTGTGAGCTTGTTCTGCAAGGGTTTGAATGTAACTCATGTTCACTCATATGTTAAAGTCCTGCACTCTTGCCTTAAGAAGTTTAATGTGTTACATTACGTATAATACTAATTTATGTAAGGTCAGGAAAGGGACCCTCCTAGACCTTGAAGACCTTTTACAAACTTTCTCACAGCTCATTCACAAGCAGTTTGCAGGCAGCTGAATTTGGACTCTGAGATGGTGTTAAGTTTATAACCTCAATAATTAAATTCTTTCAAAATGTACAGATGTAGTGTAAAAGTTGATCATGACAGCCAGGTTCTACAGTCTGTCACCAGCAGTGAAACCGTAACCCTGCTTTAACAAAAATAACACACGATGACAACAGGTCATTAAGTGAGCTGACCTATGTGGACACGTGTTTTGTGTGTTGTCAGGCCTGCAGAGCACCAGGTGTACGCAGCTGTCCGTCTGATCAGGGCACTTCAAAGGCCGTTGGAGCGGCATTAAGTGGTAACAGTCAGAGGAGATGCTGTGCTGGCTGAAGGTGATCTCTAAACTGCCTGATATGAATGGATTTACCCTGCAGTCAAACACAGAGCAATACATCAGAGGACACTGAAGCTGTCCAATGTGTGCTGACGCCATACAATATGACTAACAGATGAAATGCCTCATTGCACATCTGCAGACAAGACCATTATTGTGTTAAGACTTTCTGCTGGGCATCACTGGTATTGTGTTTCTTATAAAACCAAACTGTCTTGCAAGAAGAACTGAAACTGCAAAAATCTGTATTTTCTGAGAGCAGTTATTCAGTGGCAATTGCAAAATCACTTTCCTTGCAGATGTTTGCCCACTTCATGTATCCAGCAACAAAAAATATTTTTCTTTGGGACAAAAGTGCATTTTCCTCTGAAAGATTGAACAAGGCATAATATGAACTTCCTTCCTTCCTTTTACACTGTAAACAAGTGTTATAGCACTTGCTTTGGCAACAAAAAGTGTTGATATTGAGATATTCAACAAGGCTCTGCTGTAGATTGTTTCTTTGCCTGGGCTACATTATACAAACAATCATTGGCTGCTACTCAGTAAACGCACACAAAATGGCCCCGATGACAGCAGCACAAAGTCCTGGGAGCTTTCTCCAACCCCCCCCCTCTCTTTGCTATATTGACCCGGTAATGGTGATAATGGATGTTATTCGCATCAATAGAAAGATCAAACAGTAAAAGGAAACCCTTTGCTTGTACAATTCATGCTCCCAAGTGCAACACCTCAACCCATTTTATGCCTCAGCAGGGAGACACCAGATGAAAACACTGTTTCCATAAAAACAACACCTGAAAACAAACCTTCTGCTTCCATGGTCAAACATTTAGGAATTTATTGACCAATTAGTAATGATTTTATTTCCTCACATTACACTAGAAACCTAACAACGGCAAATACGATGCAATAATATAAAGGGATGGTTCAGATTTTCTGAAGATGGGTAGTATGGCTGCTTATCCATAGACAGTGAATAACATACAGTTGATGTCAGTGGGCATGTCCTCAGTTTGGAGAAGCAAGCTGAAGTCTGACATGGAAGCAAAGCGTTGTATTGCTGTGGAGACGTCAGCAACAAAAAATGTTTTTAGACACCTAAAAAAAAATCAATTTCAGTTTAAGTGCTGGCTATAGTTAGACCATTTTTTACTGCTTTACCTTCATGTTAGACAGTGACTTTAACAGGAAAATGCTATTGCATCACTTTCTTCTAAGCCAGATTCCAGTGAGAAAAACAGTGATTTAACATTGCTGAGATGCTGCTGGTCTACCACTGCCTCCATCTGTTATTATGTTTGTGTTATTGTTTGTCTTTGGCAGTTAAAAGGGTTATGACAGATTCACCAAACTCTTCACCAAAAGCGCACAGATGGAGAACTGGAACTGTTAACAGCCTCCCCGTCGGAACAGGTACATTGCTGAAAATACTCTCAATGCAGCATACACTTAATCTAATACTGATTGTTTTAGGTGGGAATTTTTTGAAAAGGCTAAAATATGTTTTGTTGCTGACCCCCATACACAGCAGTATACTGCTCAGCTTCGGTGTCAGAATCCAGCCTGTTTCTCCAAACTGGGGGTGCGCAGACCAGCATGTACTGTTGATAATACACTGACTATGGATAAGCACTCCATACAGACCCACTTAAAAAAGTGTAACTGTACCTATGAGGATTTATTTATGCACAAGAGCTCTTTTTGGACAATGATTGTAAATCTGCATGTGAGAGTGCATCGCTGTCCTCAGCCTGACAGTCGAACTAAAACAGATAAGCAGGTTACTTGAGGACACAAACACAAACAAATCCATTCCAGACACATACTTTGCCCTAATCAACAAATCAGGCAGGAAATACCTTCTCCATGGCACTTTAACACAAAAACTCATGTATGACGTAAAAAATGAATGTTTCTGGTAACTAAAAAAAAAAGGTTATCACATGACACCTCTGTCTGAAACTGTAAAAAAGCATTTCTTTGAAAAAAAATTATATTTGTCTTTTATCCCTGATATACGCTGGTTAACAGTTCAGACAAATACTGACTCTTATGCTGAAGGCTTGACATTGCCACCAGTATCAATTATACGGTTACAGTATTACTACAGTAATAATCTCACGGTGATCTTTTAAAGCCAGCCCATGCAAGTTTTGCTTTACAGCAACAGCTGTGACCACAAGCGTATGGATTACTGGGTAATGGGACACTAAATTTCACTTGATGTCATCATTGGTTAACCTGACAGAGTAGGTCAAACCACACTTAAAGCAGGAAACAACGTCTTTCATTGAGGCATGAAACCACAGAAATGTTTATGTGACATGTTTTAACAAAATGTAACAGTAGCACAAGTAGAGACATTTCCTTAGGACACAGCCTCAGTTAGACAGGGACATCTCTGAGCAACAGCTGTATCTAATTAAATAAGACCTGATGATGGATTCCAGTGCTGAGAAATTCTTACTTTTTGGTGTACAAGGGAGATCTACTTTATAGTCGTTCAAACTAGACAGTGTTTCCCATAGAATTAGTCTCTTTGTGTTAGCTGACGACGGTGGCAAACTTTTTTGCATCTTAAATGTGTGTATCCCTTATTTATGTGTCACCTCTCTAAATTCAGACGTTTTTTCAGAGCTGTAAACATAGCGCAGAACTTGTCATAAGTTATTTTTTCCCTCAGCGGCTGTTTGAAGAGTTTGAGTCACAGTAAGAGCTGATCAGATCAATGGATGAGTGGGGCCGCTGCTGCAGACTTTTAGACTCAGTACATTGAACAGTTAAGCTTCAATCTCACTATCTGCTGCTCCGACTGTGCCCAGAGTGCGCTCTGCACTCCATGAGTGTTGTGCAATCAATAACTGACTACTGTGCGTCACACTGCCAATAACTGGCTTACTCTGACATTCCTCACCTTACCCAAACCAATCTCACTCCTTTTGCCTAAACCTAACCAAGTCTACCAACGCAGGCAATGAGTACTAGTTGGAGGGAGAGAAGAGCAGGTTACTTTCACTATCCTGGGAAATGCAAATTTACAGTGGGGACAGTGTTGCCAGCGGTAATTGCATGAATACCTTGGCTTTATTGTTTCACAACACAGTGCTAGTACTACTAGCAAACCAAAAAGTAGTAAAATTAACCTTATTATGCTAAAACAGAGACAGGATGCCCCAATTAGATCTTTGCTCGGGTTTGTTTTAAAGTAAGGCCCATTATGGCTTCTCACTGGTTTTAACAGATTACATCACATTACCCCAGTCATGGCTTCTCTCCATTGGCTACCTTTTCATTTAAGAAGTGATTTTAAGATTTTACTGATCATTTTTAAATCCTTTGGGTGTTGCCCCAAGCTACATGACAGAAATATTGAGCCAGTTTGCAGCCTCAGATCCTCAGGTGGGCCTATTCTGGCCTTTTAAAGTCAAAATCAGTGATTCTTTCTTACAACCCATGTTTAAAGACTTGCTGATGTTGTCTTGTTGTATTTATTTTTATTCATTCTTCTTATTTTATTTTTTTATTTTTAGCTTTTCTTGAATTTGGTCTTTTTGTGTACTATTTTATATTGACATTTTGCAACCTGCATCTTGCATTATTTGACTTCCTGTTTTAAATTTTATCCTGGCTTGACCCTAGTTTTGTCTCACTTGTGTTCAGTAGGACTGTTTGACTTTCTGTTCTTGTATTGACTTTTTAGTATCACATTTCTGCTTTTGCTTTGCTTGTCAAAGTACTTTGTAAACACTGCCTTTAAAGGCGCTATATAAAAACTTATTATTATTACTTTAAAAGGACCATGCTTTGTATGCTACACTTCCAGCAGTCTGATTCCTTGGTAAGAGACTTAAATCCTCTGTGTCAGACATTGTACAGCTATATACATGAGACGTCCTGCTGTTTTCAGATCTGTTGTCCCTACTATTAAAATCACTGTACTTTTCATTGACACAAGACTGATATTCTCTAGCCTTTGTGCTGTTTCCTTTCCAAGTTTCACTGGGGATCTGGATTATGTTTCACTAATCCTAACAACCGTAAATTCACCAAAACAATTTTAGACATCTCCAGACTGATGTTGGGCCGTCACGGCCCAGACCAAAAACAGTGGTGGACTGCTCCTTTTCTGTGCAGTGTCCTGAGGAGTCTGTTGCATGGGAACACATAAACAGAGCGCTTGAACAGCTCAAGGCTTAATTTCAGGACAAAGATAAGACAACACATGTCTGTGACGAACTTTATCCTCACAAGGATAGGGGGCACAGTGATTATTTCTCTCAGCTGGTTATGAAGACTCATTGAAGAAATTGTAATAATGTCAGATACGTATAAATATATCCTGCTATAGCCTGCTTGCCATGAATAAGAGTTTTAGATTTTTAATTACTTCCCACAATTGGAGAAATTTAGGTATACAAGAGGATCCAAAACCTCCAAACTTTATTTTCTGCTCATATGCATAGAAATGAACAGTCCCCACTGTGAAGTGCCGGAAGAGAGGTCTGAATTTAGGGACTTCCATTTCAAACTGGCTCCGCTCTGCTGATCATCTGCCAGATTACTGGGCCTCAATTTTGCATGATGCGGTCAAAATTAAACAAGGGCATTTATTGTCTATGACCAGCTCACTTCTTCTGAAGAGCAGCAGTTGTTTTGAGCACATGAAACCGAGGCACGCCGCGCCAGCCGCAGAAAGTGATGACCTTTAAATGAGCAAGGTCTAATGTGGCTGCTCTTTGGCCCAGCTTGATTAGCTGATGTCACAGGAAGTGAATAGTATCCTTACCGAGGGTCACCGCAGTACAAAAGCATGTCAGTCTTTCCTATGATGTCATCAGGGGCAAGAGATGATGCTCTGGCATGGACACAATCACACTCATTCGTGCTGCATGTGCACATGCATGTGAACTTATTAAAACAGAGCATCTTTGCAGATCCAGCACGTCCAAGTGGATGTTAACCAACAAATGCTGGGGATGATAAATACTAGAGATTTTGAGGGGGGAGAAACACAGGCCACAAAGTCACTGCAACAGCTTTTTTTCTATTGCGGCATGAAGTTAGCCAATTAGCCAAATCAAGCCAAAACGACTGGTCAATTATTTGGCTAGTCGATTAACAAAAAAAGTTTGTCTGTAGTAAAGCTGCATTGATTAATGAATTAGTTGTCAACTATCCAATTTATCACAGGCTTACTTGAAAATCAATTTTTCAGTTTAAGTAATTTTGTAAAGGAAAAAAGTTAAAATTGTCTGATTTCACCTTCTTAAATTTGAATATTTTGTAGTTTCTTTACTCTTCTATCTTAGTAAACTGTGTTGCAGAAATTTGAGGATGTCATCATGGGTTTGCAAACATTGGTTTACATTTTTCAGTGTGCTGCCATAGTCTAAATGGAGCTGGACTGTTAATTAAGAGTGGTATTAAAACACTGTTGGGTTATTTTTAGGGCAGTAGCGGCAGAGACGTGCAGCAGAACAACAGGCGCATAAAAAGTGAATCAAAACTGTTCACTTTGCTGGGCCTAAAATTGCCTCTCACTTACAAAAATCTGCAAATACATCCTCTCATCTATTGATTTGATCAGCTGTGAACAACTCTACAGATCAATTATCAACCTCAAGAATGACACTCAGCTGCAAAGGAGATAAAGAGAACGCCACCTTCTGAAATGCATCATTGGATATTAGCCCCTACCATATGATACCCAATAGCCCCCATATATATATATATATATATATATATATATATATCGCTTGTCCTCGTAAGGGTCACGGGGGGCTGGAGTCAATCCCAGCTGTCATCAGGCGGAAGGCGGGGTATACCCTGGACAGGTCGCTAGACTATCGCAGGGCCAACACATATCACATATAGACAGACAACCATACATGCTCACAGTCACACCCAAGGGCAATTTAGAGTCACCAATCAACCTGAGCTGCATGTCTTTGGAGTGTGGGAGGAAGCTGGAGACCCCGGAGAGAATCCATGCAGACATGGAGAGAACATGCAAACTCTGCACAGAAGGGTCCCTGCCCGGACCGAACCCCGTTCCAACCGGGTTTCGAACCAGGGACCGTCTTGCTGTGACGCAAAAGTGCTTGCTGTGAGGCAACAGTGCCTACCACGACGCCACCGTGCCACCCCATATATAATCTATATAAGTTAAACTGAGGGTGTAGAACACAGCATAACTTCTACAGCCCAACATTATTCCCAGTTAGAGAATGGGTGAATCAAAGCACAGTATTTAGGCTGGGGCACCAGGCCCCAACTCACTAAATCCGCCCCTGATAATAATGAAAGTAGCAGAGAGCAGCTGGATGAGAGACAGAGCACTGCCTCGTCCTATTTATAAAGAATTCCATCTAAAGACCGAACAAAACTGAGACTAAAACAAAGTCTGAGGAAGACAGTTTCCCTCGCTAAACATTTAACTGTTCAGATGCTGTGGCGCTGTGAGGAAAAACTGTTTTTCTGCCTCTGCCTAGCCAAGCTGTCAGTCTGCTGTGATCTATCGATCAGCTGTGTGATCAGCAAAATATGTTTTTTTTAGGCCTACTCGTTTTTGACTGTGGCTGAAAAAGTCAAATTAACCTCAAGCACAGCCTGAGACGCACTCTTGTATCCAAATGCACACACACCTGGCAAAGAGTCTGTATTTAGGCACATTTCGTAAAAGCAAAATTATATCTGTGCATTTTCAGTATTAACTCTCTATCCAGCTGCTGCATCTTGGATGTTCATTAAAACACAAGACATACAGTAACAATTTTTGGGAGTGGTCAAATTTCCCTCTTTCGTTATACTGGCGGACGTGACCCCCACTTGCCCATGGAGATTACACGCATGGTCGAGGGCTCTAAATCGGGAGAAATACGGAAGAAATGTGATGTCAGAAGGACACAGGAAGAGGATAGCGAAAAACAGGAATCCCTGGGAACAGATTAATCATGTACGCGAGCTCTCCAGCTCGCTGTTGTGTTGATGCGGGATGGAACAGGCCCTGACTCCTGGCAGATGAAAAAAGGTCCTGGAAGGTAGCCTGATAAACAATGGCCTTGCAGATACATACAGCCTTTGTTTGCACTAATTAATTTTTATGTCAGATTTAGGAACTGATAAGCACAGCCGATTTTTTTTTTTTAAGTACCATCTCAAATGTTTTCAGAAACATATTTTATTATATCATTTAACTGTAATTTGGAATAGTTTGATTACAGCCAGACGCCATATTGTTTCCTGTGTCAAAACAGCCAAACTCCATCACCTACAGTGGGAGCGGTCTGGCGCAGCGCATTCAGATAATTCTAAGATTTCTACATCTTAAGCAAAAGCAAATGCGACAGCTCCTCCTTGCGTCTTTCGACTGAAGAGACAGACTACATTTATGAAAAGACTATCTTTCCGCCAGTGAAATACTTTAAATAATACAAAATGTAATACAATGACTGTCAGGGTAGATATGGATTGGAGGTGAAGGGCACCAGCACAAGGCCTGAGGAAAACCAGAGAAGGAGAAACACAGGAAGCGGACTTGATAAGAGCAAAGAGTGTTGGAAGAGATCACAGTCAATGGTCGGGCCAAACTTAAACAGGAGATCAGCACAATATGGGAGCGAGGCGGATAAAGGTTCATGTGGTCGAGGACAATTAGGGATAAGGAAAGGTAAAGACATGGGGGAGAGGAGGAGGGCAGGAGAGGGAGGAAATCAGGCGCACACAGAGGAACTGTCTTGTTTAAACAAACAAGTAAAGGCCCACCAACACAAAATTAAAGCTCTTTAAAAGGAAAGTGTAATGTAGATAGCTGAGGTAGCGCGCCCTTCACACCCACATACCACCACATATAAATCTACACTCACATGCTCTCTTCTAAAAATAAACATCTGCATCTCATCATGCATGTCACAGGCTGCCATCCAACTTTTTTTTATAGTCTCACTCAACTGACTTAAGAAGTAGTCCAATTAACAATAAACAAGATGATAAACTGTTAAAGTGAAACTTTTAATTTCCTTTGGCGTCACACTGTAAACCTGTGCAGTGAGAGCTGGATCTCTCTGTTTCTTTGTGTGATAGAAACATAGTTTGCTGCCCAGGCAGCACTGAGCTACTTTGTCACAGACAAGAGCTGACAGAAAGCAGACTGTGTGCTCCCGACTACAACTGGACCTCTGTGGATGCCAGTGGCTAAAAATACATGCAGAAAACTATTCAAACTAACCGTGACACGCTGCCATGGAAATTAGCAAAGTACGATGTTGCGTTATGATAATTTCATTAAGAATCTTTTGTTGCAAGGGCATAGGTTTGGTTCTAGTAATAGAGGCAGAAACATATAAACAGGGGATTTTGGGGGGTGTCCTCCACAAGAAAAGTTTGAGTGTCAAACATGTAATTTCCTGCATTCTAGTGACTTTTGTATGCACCAATTTTTGCCTTTTCTGCTACAATTTATTGTGTAAATGTCTTTAATTTTGTCAAAGCAAAGGACCTCTGCTACTTCTACGTTTACAATACAGGTGTCCAACAATCCTGACTTGTTTATTCAAGACATGTACAACAAAGAAGCACAAACATTTCAGTATTCTGCACTGTTAAGAGTTTACATTCCTCCTGACCCCATGTTAAAATGCCAAAGTTTACAGCAGAAATAAACATGATTACACACTAGTACAAAAGAAAGTTTTGGTCTCTAGCTAATTCCAACATTCATGTCAACTGTATGGTGGGTAATTTTTTTTTTTACTCACTCATTTACATTTTATTAAAGCCGAAAGTTATTTATATTGCACGTCACCTCTATGAATCAGATCCATCCTTCACTCCTCCACAGCTCCACTCTCATCCAAATATTGCTACTTCTGACTCAAAAAAAGCATTGACCAAAATGACAAAATCAAGGTTTCAAAACAGCAGTCCACAAACCTATGGGTGATGTCACAGTGGCTGTGTCCATTATTTTATAGAGTCTACAGTTTATTCCAAGCATTAAATACATGAAAATAGCTGTGGACTTGTATTTTGACAAAAATAAAGAATATTTACACCAAACATGCATGCAAAGTTGTATTTTTGTTATTATGTGGACCCCAAAACACCATTTCACATGTCCCCCCCACCCACAAAAAAGGAAACCTACGCCCTTGCTATCGCTTCTTGATTAATAGAAGTCTCTTTACTGTAAAATCTACTTTCTGTGAAGACTTGATAAATCGTTGTAGCAAATACAACATGGGGCTGCAGTGGCTGAAGGTTTACTGGGTAGTTTGTTTACTGAAAAGTAATATCAGCATGAGGGGACTGTTCGGTATCACAGCCATGCACACTGGAGTTGCACCTACATGGTGCAGGGTGATTAGGTTTCTCTGCTAGCAGAAGTGTACCTATCACCTCTTTACCCCCAAACTTTCTTGATCGTTTTCCTGCACCCCACATAAATGGTGAAATGTCACATTTCTCCAAGTTTGGCTAGGTTGCAAAAGAGTGTGCCCGTGCAAGATAAAACAACTCTTGAGCTAAAAAACATCTCACTCCATAAACTCTGCCCTTAGGACAGTACTCTTCTAAATTTGCTGTCATGTGGTGTTTTACACGCGCCTGACTGTGTTGTACCTCCACAGAAAGATAGTTTCATCATGTGTCCCACCAGCAACAGTCCAAACCCTCGCGCTGCACGGCTCAAACATTTCTCGCTCAAACATTTCTCGTGCACTCACCTCCCCAGGTGTGAAAGAGGAGCAGAAATCCGACGAGCAGGGAGGCAGAGTCCCGTGCAGCCATGGTTGTTGGTCGGCACTGCAGCTGTCCGTGTTTGGGTGTATAAGGAGTCTGACAGGGACTGGTCCTCCTGGAAAACTGAATGGGAGTCAGAAGAGAGAAGATCGGCGGTGCAGCGCGAGGAGGCTGATGATGCAGGAGGGGCAGACAGGAGGTCGTGCACTGTAAAAAGTGTCCGCCTGTACGACTTATTCAGGCGCACTCTTCATCCAAAATGCGTTATTTTCCCTCCACAAATTATTTGCATGCAACAACTCGATCTCAGCTATTTTGTGGTTTCTTTATTTGAATAAAACGTCCAACAGGAGCTCAGAGCCGAAGTTTAAATGGATGATTGAGGTGGATATTTTTTGCAGTGTGCAAAAAAGGAGGAACTTGAGTGAGGGCAGCAAGAGGGCGGAGGTCTTGAGTAAAATACAGTAAACTACAGTAGTTGAGCATGAGTTTCTGTGTGGGCGTTAAAATATGGTGTGGAAAGGTGTGGCTGTCCCTCCATAGTCTCTGCATATTGGGGCAGCTTTTATCACGGACTACATGGCAGGACATGCCAAGGCTGTTGTGTGCAGTGGTGTGTTGTGGACTAAGTGGATGCATGCATTGTTCAACATAAGACAGGATATATTGTTCAAAGTTATTTATTGTCAAATGTACATCAAGTGCAGGTATTGCCATTGAATATCTTGGGGTGATATAAATAAGTGGTTGGCAGCAAGGGAGGGATCTAGTCATTGTTTTGAAATCACAAGTTGGCTAAATGTCAAGTCTTTGCACTTAGTCAAGACATGCAAGGCCTAAACTTTGACTTTTGAGTTCTAAACAAGTCATAATGAGCTCTTTACCAAAGGTAATTTTAACATCAAATAAATAACATCTACAAAAATCACAAATGCTTTTTAAGATTTGTACTTGTTTGTTGTAAGTTGTTACATTACCATCTTTACTTTTCGACCCACACCCACACCCACACATACAGCAATTTGTTTTTTGTTGACCACCCATAGTTTTCGTATTTAAACCATATTTAGGTATTGGGGTTTTTTTTGTTTGTTTTTGTTTTTAACAGCAACTCAGTAACTTCATGTTTTTTCTTCATGGTTTATTTCCAGAAACTTGACTAGATGCCCGCAGATTGGTACAAATAAAGTCGATCATCTGGAGAAATAAGTGTCGACTTGCAGAGGCTGAATAGCATAATGTTAGTGGAATCAGGAGATGAAGGGCAATTAATTGATTTGTGGCACACTATTTTAATATTTAGGCTTGGGGACAATAAAGTATTTTCAAGCCAAAAGGCTCAAGTCCAAGTGAAGTAACAAGTCACAGGTATAAAAGTCCATTTTGAGTTGCAGGTCTTTAAATTATGTCATGTCAACTCTAAAGTCATCAAATTTGTGACTTAGGTCTGACTCAAGTGCAAATCATGTGACTCAAGTCAATAATAGTCCAATAGGCAGAGGTTGCAATGAACAAACAGAATGTAATAGAAATATAGAAAAATGTAAATGCATAACGATAAGCACCATTAAATATACATATGAATAACTTGATTCAGAGGAAGAGCTGAGACTGGAGGAGGAGGAGTAAACGTAACTCCATCCTGGACAAAACTTAAGCCTGCTCCACGATGAACTGATGCAGCTGCAGTGCATCTTTAGCTTCCCATTTATTACCAGCCTGAAAAGAGAAAATACTTGATCGTTTCATGCACAGCTGAGAAGGACACCGTAGATAAATACATCCCCAGACATGTTCTGATAGTTTTTACACACATGTTAAATGCATTTCTATTGTGGATAGTTGATTGATGTCTTATTTTGAGTGATGAGGTCCTAAGAACATACCATTATCTCGTAAAATATTTGGTTATTTCATGAGAGATGTGTGTTTTTGTCTTATCTTTACTCACTGGCATGAAGTGGCAGGGCTGAGCTGATTAAGGGCAATGTACATATACATTTGAAGCATAATTTAATCAAAGTTGGAAGGTCGTTCTTGAGTTATTATGGGAGTTTTTAATCAAGAAAATCTAAGTATGTTTTCTTTTTGCCCAACGCTGAGTATATGTTTTTTTTAAATAGAAATACTGAACAAATCAGCTCACTCACGTCACGACACTAAGAATACACAATACTCACACCATTCAACTGAATTTTGTTCTCCATCAATAATTATTAAGATAAAGAAAATCTTTATCTACATCCAGCCCCTCATAAAACTCCTGAATATTACTCCCTCTCCGTGCTACATGCGAGGCTTAATATGGACATAATAAGGGAGTTGAATCAGACAGACTCCCTAAACAAACATGGTGCCTGCAGAAGGACGGCATATCATTTACTCGATGCTGACCTCCTGCACTTTGGCTGCAGGACTCCAGTCTCTGATAAGTAAAACGGTTTAACTGTAAAAACGGTTTTGAATGTCAGTGTTGGAAAAATTGTAAGAAAGCAATGAAAAACGTATTCTCTAAAGTACCAGGGGGCTGCAGGAAAATGACACAAAATGTTGACTCTCTGGTCAGATATTAGTAGCACAGTACTTAAACAGAAGTTTCTCATTGATTAAGTCAGATAAATAGTGGATGAGAAAAGGTCATTCAAACGAATGGCTTAATGATAGCTATAGATGGTTGATGCTGATACAGTATCAGTATTTGAGAGTAAAGAAATCGCATGATGATGTATTGACTAAAATTCATTTTTAGGATCCAATTAATTTTGTTATTTAGAGTTGTAACCAAAATATGTTCAATGGGAAATAAAGTATGTAATGAATGACACTGTTTGTAAATTGCCTCACATAAATCCAAAGGCATAGGTTCCGTTTAAATTTGGGAGCTACACATATGAAAAGAAGGGTTTGGGGTCCTTTGCCAGAAAATTTTAAACGTAAAATACTTAATTTCCTGTATTCTGGCTTAATTCTTTACGCATGAAATTGCACCTTTTCTGCATCCGATTATGGTGTAAATGTCTTTATTTTGTAAAAATAAAAGTCCTCTTGGGACTTGGATGTTCATAAAATTGAGGGGGGTGTGTCCCCTTCTTCCCCCCCCAAAATCAACATGTATGTATTTATCTTCAGTTTTTCTGTAATGCAGTTTCTCATCATTTATCAGCAACACAGACATAAACATAAACACTTATGATGAGCTCAATTTGTCTAAAAAGACAGTATAGCAATAATATTATACTATATTTTAAAATCATCAAGCTACACCAAACTGAGGATACAACCAGAAACAGAGAATATTTAAACAGACACAAATCCCAAAGACACTGCAAACAATAAAATTGTCATTTTAAAATGTCAATGAACGGCGCTCATATATCTTTGAGGGTTGTTGGACGTAAAAATACTACCCTTAATACTTGCTTGGCCATGACTGCCTGATTATTGTGTGTGTAACAAACAATCCAACACTTCCCCAAACTTTGCACAGACAGTGATAAAACTTCAAACTGTCTGTACAGTTACAACAATCGTCAAATGTCAGTATTATTTGATCCCGTGTGAACTATCAAAGTCTGTGCAGCTGGACATAGTTCAAAGAATGGTGGGACGTGTCATGTACACTGATCTCTGTAACCTTCACTGCTGGAAAACGCCAGCGTCTGCCATCTGCGCCTGCCAAGTTCATCGTCTCAGAGCCACATAGGAAGGAGCGGGCAGTGATACTGAACTTACAGCAAACAAAGGGTCTGCAGCAGAGGTGAGTCTGTTTCTGCACAAACAGCTGGACGGTGAATGTCCGAACAGGAGGAGAAAGTTTCCCAGAAGGATGGAGCAGTTGGTTTTGTTTCAGCCTTTTTCACATTATTGAAAGTTTAAATGCCCAGAAAAGACGAGCACAGAATGGCCATTTAACATACTTTATTTAATTCTGGTTAGATCAGGGTATTTGGCCATTATCATATTTCAAGAATATTATCTTTGTGTTTATCACAAAATTGGGATTGCTCTGTTCTCAGAAATTTTACAGCTCTATTTCAGGCTGTGTTTTTTTTTTTTTTATAGATGTGATGTTATTTATTTTTATTTTGTGTCACACAAATAAAGAGGCTGTGAGAAAGCTTCAGGGGATTTTTTTGTGTATTTCTCAGCCAGGCTTTTGCATTTTGAATGTGAAAAGCCCTCTGTGTGAGGTAGAGAAGGCTGGGGTTTATAAGGCAAGATTTTAGTCAAGGCAATAAAAAAAGCACTGACTGCTTCTGTCTGAAGTAAATGAGAATTGCAGTCTGATCCACAGCCTGCCAAAAAACCCATAGGACATGAGTGGAGATATTACATTTGCTCAGGTTTCCTACAATCATAAAAAAAGCAACATTTTAAAATAGCAAGCTTGTTTTCATAATGACAACACACACTTAGGTATGGGTTATACAAGAAATGAAGTGGTTTGTAGGACGTTGTGTTTTTCCCTGATCCGACCAGCCATAGATGTAGCTTTCAGGGAGCACACGCCCCACTCAGTATTGAGAATATGTGCATATGGCACTCCACTGAAAACATGATAGCAGCAGAGGACTTTTATTTTAATGAATTAAAGACGTTGACGCCATAATTCAGTCCCTCCAGGATTTCACAATGTTGGGATCGCAACAGTTAATGCAAGTTCAGCGAATCTCAAATTTCTCTTTTTTTTTCTAATTTCTTAAGTTTATCTCCAGTTTTTAAACTTTAAACAGGTAAAGTTATTTAGAGCTGTGCACAGCGTATTGATTCGCTCAGTCCCACTCTCTCTGTTCACCATGAGCCTGCTGCAGCAGGACCAGAGCTCTCTGCCTGGAACAGAATCATACACACAGTGACAGGGTTAACTGCTGTCATCACAGCTGACAACGGTTATTAACTAACGACAGAGTCCGCTCGGTATTAGATTTTAACTGCTGCTGTGGGGCTACTGCCTAAGCAGGATAAAATGAGATGAGATCATGTTTCACTGTGTTAGCTCGTGCTAACAGAGTGCCCCAGGGATGCCGCTTTTTTTTTTTTTTTTTTTTTTTTTGAGGCTAACTTGGAGGCAAACATCCCATTTGTCCCCTAGTCAAAAAGCCTATGAGATTTTATTATTAGATTTTGGATTATTGCAGAAAATAAGCTCTGTGGCAGACAAATGTTTGTGATAATTAGTCTTGTTCAGCAAAATAATCTTCACAAATGAACATCACTTTCAGGATTTTTTAAGCCTAAATGCAGCTGCCAGAAGTAAAAAGCTAATGTCAGGCTATACATGAACTACACTACGTGTTGCCACTACCACGAGGCTGAAAGCCGTGTTCAGCACGGCTCGATGTGATGACATTTGTAGTCTCTTGTCACTCAAGACAAGTCTCAAGACCCGGAGCAGGAGTCTCAAGACACATTAAAGCTCACGACTGGGGTATTTACCGACATATTTTATGTCGTAGAACAAGACAAAACAAAAAAGTCTCTTTAGCTTGTGTAAACCACAGACCTTATTTTTGAAGCATCTGATCAAACTTTGAGACGAGGCAACCGGAGGTGCTAAAAAGCGAATTAATTTCTGGATTTTAGGACTTATTACTGGGGTTTTCTACTGGACAGATAGCATCAACAGCATCAACAGCTGATTGTCTGTGATCAGCTGTTGCTGCTCCCACCCCCACCATCACAAACAGATTCTAATTCTGTGGCATGTTGTTTTGCCTGTTTTTAGTCTTCATGCTAAGGTAATATCCATACAACATATTTCCCAAAAATGTAGACCTGCTCCTTTGTTATCATTACACTCATGATCTCTTTGTGCTTCTTTATTTTTGCTGTGTCCAAATGTTCAAAGCAGGTGAGCAGCAGAAATAAAACAGAGAGGAAGGAAGAAAGTGTGTCTGCTTCTGCGGGTGCTTTTATTCGAAACATCCTCTGTTCACCAGATATCACTGGTGTTCTGTTTTTCCTTCCATCCTAAAGCTATCAGAGGCGTCTGTTGGGGGAGATACGAGCGCTGTCGCTTTGTTTTGATGGAAATATGAGGCCAATACTGATAAGATATTCCAACATCTCAATTTCTCTGTCTGCTGTGAAATAATATTAATTGGATCTAATGTTGAAGGAAAATCAACACAACATCCTCTCTGGATCGCTGGATCCGCCACAGATCCAGCACAGCCATTGCAATTGTTTTATCCCCTCACAATGAGTTCAATGAGGTTCCTTTGATATAAGCAGTATAGGTTTTATGTAGATTACATCACATATCAAAGAAACAGCATGTACGTCACAGAAAACAACAGAGGCCCGTCAGTGCACACTTTTAAAAAGAAACCTACGAATGTAAACAAGGGTGTAAACCAATGTTAATGCTTTCATTTCCTCTGTGGTGCAGCACAGTCCTTATGGTATGTAGCGATAGCAGAGTACCAGCTGTTCTCAAAACAACTACATTGTTCAGCCACTCAAGGTCAGTGAATTATGATCGAATCTCCAAGGCTGCTGTGTGACTCAGGCGTAGCATAATATAAATGGGTCTATAAGGTAAAATATCCAATTTAGGGAAATATCTTTTTCAGCAGCCCTCTTAAAATTCCTTGAGGACAATTTGCAGGAATGTTCCCCTTTCACCCTTTATTTAATATGATACATCCTGGACCGGGCGTTTGGGAATATCAGGGGGCAATGGTTTTGGGAATGAGACTGAAAAAGGAAAATAGAAGCAGGAAAAGAAACTTCCCCCTCCCCCACAGAGTTCCCAGGGATTGCAGAGCCCTAAAATATATCAGAGCATGTTTCACAACCTGCTGATGGGGGAAAACCTCCAACTGCCAAACACA
Organism: Plectropomus leopardus; assembly: GCF_008729295.1. NCBI lineage: Eukaryota > Metazoa > Chordata > Actinopteri > Perciformes > Serranidae > Plectropomus > Plectropomus leopardus. The sequence continues at coordinate 16,950,408 of NC_056467.1, read as the reverse complement.
CCCAATTAATCCCTCACAAAATCTCTAACCTATTTCCCACTTGCATGCATACTGGGTAACTTATAAAACAGGCGGTTCCCTTTCACTGTTCAGATTGAAACCTACATAAAGTGATGCACTATAACATAACCCACATAACTGTGAGCCAGGAGGCTGTGATCACCTGATGCACTGCAGGCTGTCCTTTTATATGAGGAAAGGAGGGAGTCAGGTGACATAGAATAAAGAGTGAGAAAGTCTGTGTATAGAGGCAGTCGAGGTATAAGCATGGGTCAAACAAACACAGGATTTTGACCCAAAAGACTGCTGTTTGTGTCCTGTGTGAAACCAAAAATCCGCAATTAACTTCAGTCTTCACATCGACAAGTTACATCGATGGAGCTTGAGCTTAAGTAACCTACATAATGCGATATTATGTACTTAACTCAAGGTTACATATGTAACATGGCATTAAGTACGTAGTGTGACGATGCCCAATGATGATTTTTTTCCCTAAACTTCACCTCACTGGTAGGGGCATAATTCTTAAGATAATATATGAACCCAACAAGTTCTCCAACCCAAACAACCACATGGTTTATTTGCTACATGAAATCATTAAATATTATTTCATTAAAGTAAGACTCTCAGGAGCATTTCCTGAATTACCACCCCCACTTTGGTCATATCTAAACAACAAAATATGTCATATATGAAGAAAAATGGACATAGTTTGAAACGCATGGCTAATTTGTGAAAAGGTTGCAGTTGGACCAGAAACTCTTATTTAGGTTTAGGCAACAAAACTCATTATTTAGGTTCAGAAAAAATATGTGTTTGGTTAAATTAAGTATGTTTGTTAGTAAATGAATGTACATAGCTTGTCACATGATATACTGTGTTACCTTTTTAATAACTACAGCCAGCTAATTAGCTTGGCATAAAGTCTGAAAACAGGTGCAAACAGCTAGCCTGGCTCTGCGCATTAGAAACAAAATCCACCCACCAGCACCTCTAAAGCTCACTAATAAATATGTTAAAAAATAACTGTTTTATGAGAAAATTTAAATGGGACTGTTTCTTGGCTGGGAGCATTCGTCACTAATGCCTATATGTGGTAGGCTATAGAGTGAGCAGTAAATTGACATTTTGGATGAATAAGCCACTTTCATCGACCTTCCAGTGATGTGACAAATTGCATACACGGTGTACAAATAATGGACACCGCTCACTGACATCATTAAGCAGTTTTATGGGGGGTTCATTTTACCTTCAGGCAGAGCCATTTCCCTTCACTTTCAGTCTTTACGTTGAACTAATCAGAAAAAACAGTGGTATTCATCTTCTTATCTTACTCTCGGCAAGAAAGTGAATAAGCATATTTCCCAAACAATTTCTTTAAAATAAGTGTTTGCACACAAAGTGTGTCATTCATAAACAAGTATTTCTTCTAAGAATAAGCCTCTGGTCCATCAGATAATTCCCTTTAGCTCTACTGGGAGTGTTCACACTGGATTTTACCCTTGAACTCTTGGACTCCTTTAAAACATCTCCTCCTGATGCACTCACATGAACACCCTTACCATGCACTCCTGTCATGCCATTCCTTTGTGATTGATGATTACACATGACTTCTGTTTCTCTCACCAGGGCTCACAGCGCCATGCTCATGGGCTAAGGAAAGCCTGAAGGAAGGAAGGAGAGGAAAATAAGTCATTCTTTCCAAGCCACTGAGGCCAGACCCAAGAGCAAGTTGTTTTGGGGGGTAGTCTACCCAGCATGAGAGACAGCTATTGTCCGAGTCGCTCCAGAGGACGGGGGGCTTTCGGCTGTGCACTGGTATGGTGAGGGGGCTCAGGGGAAGAGTGGGAGAGAAATTTGAATTTCTGCTAAACTCCGTCACAACAACAGGGACTGTGACAAAGAGACACTTTGATAACTACATGAGCCAGGAATTGAACATTGCTTCTCCATGGTGATTATATGTAATAGGGGCATTCATCATGATAAATCCACCCACTGACATGTTTCTTCAGTGTTTCATCCTGAGAAGAGTTTGAGATTAAGAAGAAGAGAAAAGGATGAAGAATTAAAAAGGCTTATTATTTCAGTTTAGTGATGCAACTTGTTATCTTTGCTTGGGGCAATTATAACTGAAGAGAAATGAGGATTAAATAGCCATTTACACTGAAAAAATCCCTGTTTTATCAAGTCCCTTCTGTCTACAATTATAATCTAAAAAAAACTCTTCTTTTTTTAAACAAATGGAATAAATCTATCAGTGAATAATAAGTTCAGTTTCCAAAAAAAATGAATAGTTTTCATGAGTATGTTACATTTATACATTTCATATGTATGACATAGTTCAGATTACATGTATATGAGCCGAGTTTCTCATCAGAAAGAGGAGGGGACAGCAGATAGCAGGACACAGCTGGTGTTAAATAATAGTTCGAAGACCAACCCAGGTCTTTTTAAATGAAAGTCTGGGACAGTTCAAGCCATTTTTGTGTTGGCATAACTGGGTGTTTTAAAACACGATGTGTTTCTATAACCAAGCGTTTTTTAAGAGTAAATCTGACCTCATGTTAACCACAGCATTGCCACAATAGAAATCCTGACAATTTCGACTTTAATTTTCGCGTTAACTTAAATATCCACTCCATATGAAATGAACAAATGTAAAATATCCATGTTTTTTGAAGAAATGCACATTGCCAGCATTGTTCTGATGATCCAGTTGGAATAAGACAGGCCACTGAATTAAAATTAATTAAAAGCCAACTGTACTTTCTAAACAAAGTGAAAAAATAATAATACATGATATGCATTACAAATGTTCTCACCTGTTTTAAGAAAAAGTGACTTTAAAGACACAATTAGCTTGACTAGATGTAATTTTTTGAAGTGTGAAGAGTTGTGATTCTTTAAAATGAAGCCTGCACATCTCTTTGATATAATCTACTTTGCTTTGTGAAACTCATTTACATGATAAAGTCATGATGCAATGCTGGATGTATCACCATACATTTTTTAAGATGATTTATATTTTTTCAGTTTTTCAAGTGGTATAAAGACTGAGTTAGTGAATCACTTTTCCATAATTAAAAAGAAGTACCAAACATTGATGGTTATAGCTTCACACATTTTAAGATTTTTTTTCTCACATTCATACCAGAGCTTAATAAATGATTAGTCAAATAGTTAAAGTAAAAACGAATGAAGAAAATGAATATGTAACTATTTCTGATGACTAATTAATTATTTTGGTCTCTTTTATTCTTTTCAAACTAAAATGCCAAATGTTTGATGATTTCTGCTGCTGACATGTAAGAAAATGTGTTTTTATTTTGGCAAATAAGCTAGTTAGGTCAATGTTTTTTTACAATTGTGATTGTAAAATTGTGACATCTGCTCACCACCACACAACCCACACCTCCCCACCCCCCACCCTTGTTTTTGGACAGATGCAAAATAATGAGTCATGAAGCAGGAAGCTGCTACTACAGCCTGCAGACTCTTGAACATCCTGCAGATGCACAGACAAGGTCCTGAGAAGACAACTCAAAGAACGGGAATGTCCCATTGAGTGACCTCGGCAGTCTTACTCATCCCATTCATATATCTCTGAGTCACATCAGTAAATCTGAAATGAGTCTTTTATCCTGCTTCTCATTTCCTCACCTTTTTTGTCAGTCGTCTATCACCCCCTCTCTCGCCCGCTCACTGTGTAGTGGAGGCAGCGGGTTTGAGGCGGAGGGTTTCTGAGGAATTTAGGGTCCTGCTCCGGGTCTCGAACCAGTCTGCACTCTAGTGATTTCTACTGTTTAGAGTTTGTGTTTTCCCAGAGAAGCTACTGGTCTGCCCGCCTACCCCGTCATCTTTCTAAAACACACACGTGCGTGCACACACACACACACACACACACACACACACACAGATGTACTCTGAATGTAAATTTATGTGAGTCCGATATACTGGCTAGCAGCCAAAAGCATCACTGAATCAGATGATCTGAACTCCCAAAATGAACCGCAAAGTCTGGGAACAAAACACAAAGCCCAAAGTCATGGCCACGATGACAACTTATCAAGATCGTGGGGAGACGAGTCTCTGCAAAATAGTTAGGTCATAATGGACAGTGGGCAAACTGTTTTGTGTGTGGTAGAGTTTGACAAACCATTTAAAAACATCTTGTTCTATTAATTATTATTCTATTACGACAGGTAAAAACACTGAAGAAAACAGTTTCACTGCATCAAAACCTGCTGGTATGTACTAACCTATTTATTTTCTTTGATAACAAATACCTGCTCACTTTTTTATGGATCCAGACATTGAGGAGGGTTTTAACAGGAGCCAAATTACCCACAGAGGTCTCCTTTATAAAATAAGGTGATTTAAACCAGTGAAAATAATGTGCTAATGCTAGCGTGTGCTCGTTTTCTTTTTGTCTGATTACCAGGTGATTAAAACTGGTAAAACCAGGAAGAAAAAAAACAGTTTCACTGTTTCACGTATTTTTTTCTGTATTTCTTCATCGGGACTAGTAACTTCCAGGAGTCTGGCAAACACGCCAAAATGTCATTAAAATTTATTGTTCTATTTAACATAACCCAGGTGTTTGCAGAAGATCAGGCATCTGGTTTTGAGTCAATCTTTTAAAAATCAGATAAATGACCTTTATGATCACAAACCAGTTGTTCTCTAAAACAAAAAGAGAGTTTGAAACATTGCAGGTGGTCCTTGCTATTCTATTTTTTTATTACTTCATAGAAAATATTTAACTCCACATTAGAGCTACTCAATACAAATGGCTGTGAGGCTACACTCCTTATTTGATTTCCCATGTGGCCGACACTGAGCAGTTAAGAGTTGTTTATTGGGGCGTGGACTAGCAGACAAAGAGGTGGAATGGCGGGTCAGTTGCTCACATTTCTTTAAAAGGTGGAAATGACCCAGCGGGTGAGACGCCCAATTGCTGTAAATCAGTCACGGGCCCTCGGCTCCTTGTAGGAAACACGTCAAGAGGCCGGTTGTCTTGCTGTCTGTGTTTCATCCTGTGCCATCTTCTCTTGTTTCCCATGTAGGAGTTTTTTCCCGCCCTTTATTTTTGAGATCCTTTAACTTATTCAGTAAACATTTTTAAAGAGACAATTTCCAGGTCGAAGGGAAAGATACATTTCAAGGCTTGTGATTAATTGACAGCAGATGTCTTTGTCTCAGCAGGAGTGGAGCTCTCAGATTGCTGGGTTTGCTACTTCTACTGACTAAGTGAATGTAAATGCAACATCAAGGCTGCTGAGAAATCTGGAGAATGCATGCTTTTTAGGCAGCTGTGAATGTTTTGTGCAAAAACAGTTAAAAGTAACAAGTTATCTTTGTTCTGCTAAATAGCCTCCATCATCTTTGCGAGAGGCGGATGTCAATGAATTCGGATACCTCTAAACTGATCTCTCCTGAGTCTAATACAGAAACTCTTGAGCAGACACATAGTTGTGCATTCAAGACACTCAAAGGGAGTTGCAGGAGGTTTCAGTTGAAAGCAAGCCTTTTGTAACCTCTCGTTATTAGGAGGAAGGATTTGGTTGACCAGAACACAAACAAAGGAAGCTGACGACTCTTCTGCTAAAGCATCACAGGGAAGGTTATACCATAAAAGGAGCAGGTCTAGAAGCTCTCTGCCAGAGACAAAGTAGTGCACAAGACCTTTTATAGCTTCTTGCACTGCTCCTATGTATCCCTGTTGTATCATTAAATGCTTAAACAAATGCTGTTTGTCAAGTGTCCAAAGGTTCGGGACAGGATTTCCCATGATCGTATCAGACGGAGTTTCCCTTCGCCAGTGTTGAGCAGCTCAGATGGGGAGGATGAGGCACAAGGCAAGGAAGGAAATACTGTTGATATTGTTCAGGATTGCAGAGCTTTTTGTGTTTCTTTGTCACTAAAGTGGCTGAGGTAATGGGAGAGTATGGCTCAACAAGTGACAGTGTTAATGTACATGGAACGAGTTTGGGAAATTGGAAAACTACGGCATTAACGATCACAATCATGAAAACTTACTGCAATCACTTTCACATCTCTCTCTCTCTCTTACACACACACACACACACACACTCACAAACACAGAGTGATAGATGGAGAGAAAGAGTTTAATAGAAGTTTTTCCTTATTTTGAATTCACTTTTGGGGGGAGCAAAAATTTGTATATAAGATCCAAAAAAAACAAAGACGTAAAGAGTGAGCTTATATGAACCCAACATAACTTAAAGGGTCTATTCTAATCTTTCTTTAGCAACATCTAGTGGCTGACAATGCAAATTGCAGCCAACCGAAACTTATGCTGTTTTCCAAGCATGTGGGAGAACTACTGTGGCTGGCACAAAAATGCATATGGCCCTCTCTAGAGCCAGTGTTTAGTTTGTCCATTCTGGGCTTTTGTAGAAACATCATGACTGCCTCCGCAGAAGACAGCCCGCTCCATATTCAGATATAAACGGCTCATTTTGAGTTAACGACAACACAGCCATTTTTATATTACAGTGATTATACAATACAGAAACATATTTTATATATGTTTTATTGTATTCCATTTCTACCAATATACCCTCTACATCCTACACATGGACCTTAAACAGTTCAGCCCTTTTTATGATCATAATCATTTATGATCATAATAATTCTTTACTCAGAAAAACAAGTCACTGACAACAACAAAGACCAGGGGGTCTTTTAAACCTTGTTTGAGTTGTTTTAATATCTTTCTTATTAAAACTAAAGAGGGGACTGTGTAAATACAGCCTACTATTTAATTGCATTAATGAGTAATATTAGGGTCATTCTTCAACTATAGCCCATATTGGTCTGTAAACTGTAAAATCTAACAAATAATTAGAAAAACATATTAAATGACAATCAACATTTCTTGATTTAACAAAAATTGACCTTGATTTTTTTCCTGTTATTTCCTCCATGGAACTAATTGCCCTCCAGCCATTTCCTCTCCTGTCACATGACTTTTGCTGTTTTGTCACCAAGAATACAAATTAAAAAAACCTCCCTGAATTTACATCTTGTACTGTATGGCGATAATAACAATAACACCAAGGAACAGTTCCTTAAAACATATGATATATTTCAATATTTTATTTATGTGTCATTTGTATCTGAAGTTAATATTAGATGAATATCAAATTCAAAATTGAGCAGGGATAAACATCCAAAATCTGTCTCCGGGACAAATATACAGCAAAAGTACACATAACATGTCACTATTAAAAATCAGGACTGGTGTATCAAGTCATTCTTGTATGTTCCTTTTTGGTGTCAATAAAATTCAGAGTAAGAAATGTGTTTTTGTTGTTTGTTTGTTTTTTCTGTATTTCTGACAGTGACACAAAAAACTAAAATAAATTAAGGATTTGAATTGGTACATTTTGATTGAAATATGGTATTTTGCCAGCAAATTGATTAAAATAATAGGCTTCGATATATTTCTGCTCTTTCATAAAAACTGAAGAAACTGAAAAGGCGATTTATTTATGATAGATTTCTATAATTGTAATTTTAGAAGTTAATGTAATGGTTTTTTAAATATATATAGCCGATTATAGAAAATATTGTATATTTTGTTATATACATGATTTTATTCTTCATTTACATTTTATTTCATGTTTATAATTTATAAAACATTCTTCAACAGTTCTGTGACGTTGGGGCACTCTCACCGGAAGGAAGTGGAGAAGTCAGCTGCCGTGACCAAAACAAATATGGCGGCTACTGTAACGATTGTAAACACGTCGAAGATATTTGTGTGATCATTTTTCCGTCTCTCTTGATTTAGCCTACCACTTTTACAGATTATGTATTTCCCAAAGTGACCGTTTAACGTAAGTAAACTGCTCCGGGACCAGGTTTTTGAACGGAGAGCCAAAACGAAACCTGGAAAATAAACGGAAGTGTCTTCCTCTCGTTTGAAACTAAACATCCGCCGCTGCAGCGCGTGTGTTTATTATGTTAGCTCGTCGTTTCAGCTGAATACGAAGGGAAATATGAAAAGCGATTTTATCGACGTTTTGTCGGAACGGGGAGTTGTTTACTGTTACGCCTGGCACAAAGGACAAAGTGACGGTCTGAACACGATGAAACGGTCGCTAACGTCTCAGTACAGACTTGCCGTGAACAAATAAACAAGACATGGACTTTGCTGTGGAGACAACCTGAGAGGTAAACAAAGAGTGAAGGACACATTACCATGGGTCTGGTGAACTTTGTCATCTCCACTGTGGGAAAATGCCTGGACGCCGTGTGCTTACTGCTGGACCTGAATTTCCTCATCGTCCACACCGTAGTGCGGACCATCCTGGCGGTTATCACCTTTATAACCAGCCTGCCCACCCTCCTCCTCTACTCACTGGTGCAGCTGGGAAACTTAACCTTGTTCTGCTTGATGTCCATGGCAGAGGCGACGTCAAACGCAGCCCAAGGTACCGTCACCATGTTGGGGAGCCTGGTGCTGGCTCTGGAGGGGCTGCTGGAGAGTCTGAAGATGGTGGGGTACCTGTCCATGCACGTCCTGCTCCGTGGGAAGGAGCACCTGTGTCGAGGTCTGCTGTCGCTGCTGGAGGGCTGTAGCATCGCCGTAAGCCTGGTGGTCTATTTCACCAACACCGTAGTCAACTTTGCACTCATTGCCACCCAGAACATGTACTCTGAGGTGGTCAGTTTGTGGCAGACGGTCTCCAGCCCGCTGCAGAAAGTGCTGGAGTTCACGCTGACCTCCTTCACTTTTCTTTACAGCACCCTGGCTGGGACATCGGCTTTCCTGTGGTCACCCTGTAAGCTGATTTTGGACTTCCTGGTGTCGCTGGTTCATATGTTTATCAGCATTTTTATACTGAACATCTACGGTCTCTTGCTCACTGTTACTATTGCGCTAGCTACCACTGCCTACCTGAATCCAGAGCTTACCCGACAGGCTGCTGTGCAAATTGTGGATTACATCAACTCCTTTCCTGCCTTGCACAGACTTTATCTAGCTCTCCACCGCTTCGCTTCAGCCTTGCAGAGCTCCCCACATGTCATACGCGGTGCCATGCAGCACCTGCAAAGAGTACTCCGTCACCTCTACCTGCTGGAGAGAGGACTCTGGCAGCAGCTGACTCGACTCAGCAGCCAGCTAAGTGTGGCTCTGAGGACACAGCTCAACAGGGACAACAGAGTACGCGGCGATGGCGACCCCGGAGAGGAGAGGCGGGACCCACCAGATGGAAGAGCGGGAGATGGAGTCCACCAGGAGCTGCTGGATTTAGTTTTCCCCTCCTCAAGCACAGACAGACCACTAAAGAAGCAGTTGTCTTCAGGCAAAGACAGTAAACCCCTACCTGCAGAGAATCTGCTGAACCTACTGAAGGAGCAGGAGGAGAGGAAGAAGTGTGTGATCTGTCAGGACTGTACCAAGACGGTGGTGCTGCTGCCGTGCAGGCACCTCTGCTTGTGTAGAGACTGTACGAACATCCTGTTGAGGCAGCCCATATACCAACAGAACTGCCCGCTCTGTCGGCACATGATCCTCAACACGATGGACGTGTATCTATGAGGGAGCAACAGAGTGGATCTGTGGCTTTTGACGAGCCTGTCAGTATCCACGCTTTAAGTTTTACCACCACTGAAATTATTCACGACTTGTGTTTTTACTAGCTTGTGTTAAGAGATAAGTCTGATAATATTCTACATTTTCATGCTGTCAACAAATCCCGCAACAAGACCAAAACTACAAAACTAATTTTAGTCGTACTGCTCATCTACCCTGTCAGTGGCCTGTTGATTTTCACAGTGACAGTGTAAATCTTTAAAAACAGGTCACAAATGTTGAACGAACAAACTAAACTTATCTCTGAGGTCAATTCACTTTGGGCTCTGGATTTAGTAGGATTTGGAGAATTTATTGATAATCAAAAATAGAGAATATCATCAGATTTGTAAAGCTTGTTTTCAGATTGGTTTGCTTTTTGACAACAATTTAGTAAAGAAATGCTAAAGAAAACATATTGTGTCCCAAGTCCATACAGCATACTAACTGTATAACGGCGTTCCTGCAGAACCTGAAAAGGCATCGAATTCATTCATCTAAAAATGGCTTAAATTAATCTTTCAAAGTCTAAAACATGAACAATAGGATTTTATGAATCTTTCTTTCTCAACAACATTATGTTATTTACCTTTTGTTAAATAATTCAATAAATTCCTCCTCTTAAAGTTATCATGATGGGAATCCGAGCAGCGGAATCTCACATGCAGGGAGAGAAACACAGAATCACCAAGACAACTGGCCAGAAATACCAGATATTTCCCACTGCTGAAGGTAAACCAAATAGATAATTTTACGATAATATAATATGTTCATTATCTTCCATGTGTTCCAGTTTTTTTCTATTTCAACATTTGACATAATTTAAAATTTTCACTAGACAATAAAACTTCATGTTTTATGTTACAATAAACATTTGCCAAAATAATATTATCCATCTTCGGTTTTGGTCATCCTAAAATTAGTCTTAAACCTCATTCCAAGTGGCAAAAAAAAGTCTTAAATCTAACTTGCCTTAAGCTTCAGGAACCCTGGTATACTGTTTCTGCAGTTAGTAGACAAACTTAACTGTTTTAACACTAAAATGTCATCACCAAATAATCATGGTTTCACTACCATTCGCATTTTTGTCAGCTTTCAACAGCTCCTGCAGCTCTCTGTGCAAATTGCATTGTGGGAGAATAGCGTCCATCAAGAGTGCAGCACACTCAGAAAGCAGGAGTGTTTTTTTTGTATGCATATTTGACTTTATTTTGTCATGTGTGAGTAGTATGGATTTGGGACACAGCTGCAGTGTGTTTTGGCACTAAGATGCACCTGTCTAGAATATTCCAGTATTGCCACGTTGAGTCTCAGGTCTTGTAGCCATGGCAACCTGCCAGTGCCCTCCCTGATGCCAAAATGTTGACCACCGCTCATGTCTTAAAATGTTGTGCTTTCAGTGGGTCAAGCTGTGAAGAAATAACACTGTGCTTTCTTGCATGAGATAACAAAATGATTCCACACATGCTGTACGTACGGATGCTGTGACAGTATATTCAAAGCAACACCGTGACCTTTCTGTTCTGTTGTGAAAAGCTTTTTGCATTTAAATGTTCTGTAAATGATGACCACTTCTCACAGAGCCACGCAAAGGAGATTTTCTGTATTCAAGGAAAGTGTCATTTTCCAGTCAGAGGCTGATAAAATACAGCTTTATTCCATTTATTTGTTCTATTTATGGGGCCAGTCTTCCATCAGAGGCACATTACAGTCAGTACCAACACATAATCCATAAAAGGTTTTCCCTTTCCTTTGTCATTGTAATAAAACAGATTTCTGTTGTATAAAAGGACCATAAACTGATAAGGCCTTACAATTTAATCTTGCTTTTGTTTCTTGTTCGTCGCTGTCGAAGCTGAGGTGTTGGTATTGATCGGTGTTTAAAATTACAGGGCATAGTTGTGACCCCACTTAATATTTTAATATTAACGGTGGGTGGTTTGGGGTTAAATCTGTCTTTTCCCTTTTTTTCTCTTAAAATTAATCGTATAGCTGTTTGGAGCTATGTTATGCAAATTACTGACATTATTTTGTCCCCCACTACATGAACAGATATCATCAACGAACGTGGTGTGAAAGTCAGTGTTTGATATGAAATCTAGAGACCAGGCTGTTGTCATTATTGACGACTCCTCTAAGGTTATCCTAAAACGTCAAATGGCATTCCTAACTTCAGATTGCAGTGGACTGAAAACAGCTCATATGACTATCATCTGTTGTTACCTCCAGTTTGTTTGACACAGTTTGGGACAATGTGGTTTAAAGAAATGAATGTAGCTTGTGTATTTTTCTCTAAAATTATGGCTGTCACATAACTGGCAAGTCTTCTGTTCATAATAAAAAAAACAACTGAAACTATCTCTTGTAAACTTCATTTGTCCAACACATAATAATCCATGTACATGTCATCACAGCTGAACTCTCACACTATGAGGACACACAGGACATCGAATACTGAAGTAAATTTATTAGGGTGGCAACTAACTATTATTTTCATTATCAATTAATCTACAGCGTATCTTCTTGATTGATCATCAAGAATCATTTAGTCTAAACAATGTCAGCAAATAGCAAAAAAAGAAGAGATTGCTATCATAGCAGAGTAAGAACTCGAGACAATATCTTTATTTTCAAAGCTGAAGCTACCTTGAAACCTTGAAACTTGGATGATTGGGCTTTAAAAGTACTTGTCAGTTTGTTTTTTGGTCAATCAATTATTTCAACTCTATTCATTTACAACAAAACTCTAAGATCAGTGGGGTTGGTCAATGATTAAAAAAACATGGGTATTTTGACCCCTGGGCCGAATGGTAAGATACATTTGCTCAAGTATTATACTTAAGTTCAGTATTTTCAATTTTTACTTTTACTTTACTTGATTATTTTTTAATTAATGCTACTTTATATTTCTACTCTACATCTCAGAGGCAGATATCTTACTTTTTACCCCTTTACATTTATTTGATAATTTTAGTTACTTTACAGGTTATTATTCATACAAAACAAAAACAAATCAACTAGTAAAACTGCGTATAATTAAAGATTAAATTACCCAGCAATGCAAAGTAATTAAAATCAGCTCCATTGTCCATTCTGCATTATCAGTACTAAATAATATATATTATTTTATTTATTATTATAATAATATAATATAATATAATATAATATTATTATAATAATAAAGTAAAGAATCGAAGTACTTCCTTCACGTCTGATATAATTATAAGTAAAGTATCTAAGTACTTCCTTCACGTCTGAAAGATATAAGTAGCTCTACTGATTCAAAGGTCAAGTGTGTAGCATCTAGAGGCATCAACTAACAGAAATGGAATGTAAATATTCTTAACTGTTTTCATTCGTTTACGGTCACATGAAAATAAGAATTGTGTTTTAATTACCTTCGAATGAGCTTTTTATAACCACATTCGGAGCAGGTCCTCTTCCACAGAGTCCTCCTTGTTGTTCTACAGAAGCCCAGAAAAGACAAATCAATCAAATCAAGTGAAAACTGCCTAGGGGAAAAACGAAACAAAAAAACAGGGAAAAAATCTGTTGAGTAATTATTATATTTCTAAGCACTTTTTCCAAGTCTTGTTTGCCTTGTTTGTTTTGTTTGATTTGTTTTTCTTTTTCCTATTTGTCATTTGTTTGCTTTTTTCCTGTTAATTTCCTTGTAATTTTTTTTTCTTTTACAAATTTCTTGCTTTGTTTTTGTTGTTTTTTGCCATCTTCCTATGTTTTGAAAGAAACTGAGTCAATTTGCTCAGATTCCACAGGGTTAATACATTTTTGTCATACATTTCATAAAATAATTTACCATTCTGTTCTCCTTTCAAATATAATAAATTATATTTTATTTTATATTAAAATTTCAAAATTAAATGAAATAAAATTTTATATATATTAAAAATGTCTCATGTTTAAGGTATTCCAATACCTAAATTTCAGAATGCCAAATTCAAGCACCTCAGCCACTTTGTACAAACCCTGTACACACAGGACCTTTAGGAAAAATATGAATAATGTTTTGTTTTTTAAAAAATGTCTTTAGGAGCACAAAAAATAAACATACAGGCTTGCAAATTAGCATGAGGCTGATCTTGGAAATAGTTATTGTAACATAATCAATCAACCAACAGCTACCACAACCATCACGCCAAATGAGCCTGATGAGTGACAATGTGCTGAAGCATAAACAGCAGAAAGGCCTGAGTGTGCATCATGCGCAACTGAGAATAATGAGAGGGGCAAAAAATGCTTTTTTGAAAAGAAGACAGATTGATATCATAGTAGGAAAAGCAACAGGTGCAAATAATAAAATTAATGATGGCTGAATTCCATTTAGCTGCTTCAATTTCAGGGTCCCATTATTATTCATGCTCCCTTTCACACCTCAGTGGAACAGATTGTTATTAGTAATACCTGTGCTTCTCCTGCGATGACAGCTGTTAAAAGGCCTGTGTCGAGATCAGCAGGGATGTAAAGCACATAACCATATTTCCATCCGGCATTCCTTTCAACATACTTGACTAAAACACATATTTTAAGCTCTGAATCTTTTACCAAATATGGTTTTACTGACTTCGTTCGCACAGCCCGGGGCGGGGGGGTCATGTGTAGGGGGCGATGCAGATTTTTACAATTAGAGTACAGTAGGAAGTATTCCCCCGGGGGCTTAACACACAAGATTACAGATTCCTTTCACTTGTTAGCAATGTGTCTGAAACCAGAGTTAATGCAACTCTCGAGTCCAGAGATAGCTCAACTTTCATGTAGTACATCTGTGAAGATAAAGGGAGTGTTTGGGGGGCCACAGTGGGGTTGCAGGGTTAGAGGAGTGGGCCCCTAATGGTCACATGGGACCACTTCGACCACCACGTGACAAATCACCAGAGCCTTGTGGTTTACAACTTTATTCCAGTTCCCAATGTTCTCTCTAAAAATATCTCCAGCTCTATACATCTGCTAAGATAAAAGACTGCATTCAAGGAAATTAATTTAAATGTATTTTTAGCATTTCTTTTTTTGGTACTAATGGAGAGATTTAAGTGTGATGTTAATGAATTTGTTTTCTGTATTCTTGTATTACTGATTCATCCTTTGAAACCTGGATCGACATCAGTTTTCTCGTGCAGCATTCAGGCGCCTTTCAAGAGCTCTTAAACCTTTGAAGCCAAAGCAAATCGGTCTGATTTCATGCAAATACTTGGCAAACAGGTAATCAGCAACTTCACAAGAGGTACAACTCAAATTGCAAGAAATTAGAAAAAGGTGCTGACCTGAAAACTAGTAAAAAAAAAAAAAAGTTTGTTAAAATTTTTATAAAATTATTTGAACAGGGAAAATGACAAAAAAAACCTTCAGATTTTTTCAGGTTGTTTCCTTGTTGTTGTTATTTTGTTTGTTTGGGGGGGTTGTTGTTGTTGTTGTTTTTAATACCAATTTAGATGTTGTTGTTTCTTTTACTAATTTCTTCCAAAACTTTGGTGATTTCTTGTTATGTTGCTCTTTGGGTAATTGCTCTTGTTAAGTTGAGGAAAAAAACACAAGCCACTTGGCGCAGGTTTCGAAAGGTTAATCCTCCTATTTTCAATTACTGACGTCACCTTTGACTCAACAGGAGATGGGAAATCTTATCTTAATGGCAGAGAGTTGCGTGCACATTTCAGCTGGATGACCACAAACTGGACACCATAGTTAGAGATCAGAAAACAAATCAAGAGGTTGTTTATTGTCTCCTGACCCGCGAGCCCCGTGTCAGCAGTGTTTACATGTTAGTGTAAGTGAGGGTGGTGTTAACAGAGGAGAGGAAGTTTGATGTCAGGGGAAGAGCGGGGAGGAGTAAACCGAGCAGAGCTTTATACTCCGGGGATTCGACCTCTTCCTTTTGACCTTGGTGGTCCGGCCGGGAGCAGTGTGGGAAAATGTCAGTATCTAATGCATGCTTCCCTGCCTCACTCTGGCTCTATTTTTAATGTTAATGATCACTGTCTCTGTCTCTTACAGTGGCTCCTTATGTCTCCATCATCTCCAGCTTTAATCTTAAAGGGGAAAAACCTTTTCATTACCACAGGGATGCAAGCCATCATAACAGTGAGCATCTAACGTGCTGAAAATATCACAGATGGAGCTACAAAGAGCACCGATCTGGAGCCAACCATGACCTTTGACCTCCCTGTGGGGTTTCAAAAACAATACCAGAAATTCCCTGCATACATGAGCTACGGGAGGGTTTTGGAGTACGTTTCTATTTCTGATATTGGGCAGCCTGATCTGACGTGCCACATCCATCATGATGCAGACGAGTACATTAGTTCAAAAGAGACCAAACCTTCACTTGTAGAGGATAAAATCTGTAGATGCACAAAGGTAAGATAATACAAAATAGTTAGAATAACTTTGTTAAATTAATGTGTTTTTTTCATTAATTTGTAGGCATTCAAAAATAACACAAAGAGTCATTTATTGTCCATAAATATTGTAAGATGAGATTTATTTTATGTGGTAGATAACAATATTCTGTGTTGTAATTTATTTAGACAAATACGTTAATTTCTTTAATGGCAAATTGATACATTATATTGTATGCTCCTCTTTAAATTTAAATTAGGAACCTCATAATGTGGTGCACCTTCCTTTTAAGGTCAAGGATGCTTTAGCTCACGGAGTGACATGAGAGATACAGTATGAAGTGAGGAATCCCTTGCTGTGTGTTCAGCTGAGTTGTTCTCCAAATGATGAAGCGGACATTTACGTGTCGGAGAAACTGAAACTGTCTCTGTGTTTTCCTTACCTACTGTCCTTAAGTAATTCAACTTTTGAAGTTAAGGCTGGAAGAGGGCAGCCTTACAATATCATCTACATATTACAGAAGAAATATATCTGAATACATTTAGCATACATCTGACCAAAAGGGGTGGGGGGCAGAGTGAACCAAAACACTCAAAAAAAACAAAAAAAACCCATCAAACAAAAATAAAGAAAAGCATGCTCAGACCCCCTGACCGTTCCAATGCAAATAACCTCCTTGGATGTCTAGATTTATTATTACTGTCATCTGGCTCCACCCTAATGCACATGACCCCTCGATATTTTGTGTAAGTATCTGCTTTGTCCAAAATGCCCAGTATGTAACAGTTCACACTGAATGACTGTTGAGATAGATGAGGAGGGGACTGGAGGGGGTATTTTACACCAGTAAACAACAGTTTGACAGCAATGTGAACAAATAAAGAAGAGACAGGCAGCTCATTAGCCCTGGCCTCCATCAAACCCTGACTCAACAGTAATTAAGAGGTTTGTTGTAATTAATCCAGATAATCCTGACAGCCTTTAATAAATGCAACGTGTGATGTATGGGCCACACTGAGATTAAAGATGATGACTCCTGAAGTAGGAAGCTGGATGATGGCCATCAGGTCAGAGGGCTCATTATAAGAGCCCCCCGTGGCACTTGAACTTTCACCTTCACACTGAGAGAGAGAAATTAGACGCTGTGAGACGTGTCTGTGTTCCTACAAAGAAAGAAGGATGACTAAGGCTGAGAGAGTGCTTAAAACTCCACTCACATGGTACTGTTACTGATTTAAAGGTCCAGTGTGTAGGATTTAGGGGGATATATTGGCAGAAATTTAATATAATGAAATGAGTATGTTTTCTTTAGTGTAAATTCACCTGAAAAAGGGAATCTCTATGATTTAGTCATCTTAGATTGACTACATAGAGAGCAGGCTTGTTCTCATGTTTATGTGGCGACTACTGCTGTTAGCAGCCCCTCAGCAAAGAGCAGTGTCAGGAAAAACATTTCAATGATGATTTTCAATATGAAACTGCATTATGCAGTTATTCAGTGTTTTTACTGATTTAAATCACCTGGTTCATTTGTTTTGTAATGGAGGATACCTGATAATTTGGCTTTTGGTGAAAACCTCCTAAACAATGAACACTGATGAAGATCTAACATTGAGAAGTTCTGGCTGGTTGTAATCTGCAATCCTCACCACTAGATGCCACTAAGTAACCCCTAAACCTCACACACTAGACCTTTAAATTCAGCGCCTAAAATGTTCAGCCCCATGATTTTATGTGGCAGAGGATTTAATGTGGCACATTTCATTTAATGTCAATTAAAAAGCTCTCTCCAGAGTAATATAAATTTATTACAAATATGACACACAGAGGTATTCACCCCCCCTTATAGGACACACCTAAATCACCACTTGTCTGGTAAATTTGTCACATAATTACTCAAATAAGGATTAAGGGGGTTTAAGTTGTTGTAGTATATAATTACACTTGTGTTTGGACATTTTTGGTGGGTTTTACTTTTTATGTGTAATTTTAAATAACTTGAAGTAAGTATTTTAACTACTATGTGCAGTAAAACAGGCCAATGCAGCATCCTGACCATCACCATTACAATATGAGAAAGCCCTGAATATATGATTCAATAATCCTCTCCAAAGACTGAACTGTGTAACTTTTTCTTTTGGCAATCTTCTAAAAAATTTTACCTTACAAGGGAACAAAGATTAAAGTAAACTTCAGTGGAATTTCCTCTTGTCTGTGCATGTCATAACAACATAACTGCACAACTGCCCCGTATTTGTTCAGTACAATATTTCACCAGAAACCTATTCAACTGTTGATCTCAAATTCTAGTCTGACCATAACATGCAGAAGCTCTCAGTCGCAGTAGAGATTCCTTGTGATTTTTTTTAGTACATCTTTATGAAGGTGGGAAACTAATAAAGTGAAATACATACTTGTCAACATGTACTTTAAAGTCAAAGTTTTATCAGCAGACAACAAAACCTTCTCTCACTCCTCACTGGCTGCATCGATTTATTCATATTATATGCTGATCTGCAGACAGTTCAAAACTCCATTTAGTATTCACAGATTTTCAAAGTAAGTGTCTCAATGTTGCACCAGCTTTCATACATTTATAATGAGGAGAGAAGAGAGCAGGGTGGATCAGTATCTGTGTGTGTACTGTTTGCCTGAGGTGCATCACTGTTATGTTTTTATTTGATGAAAATGATCTCTTGGGTTTAGCATTTACAGTTTCTAAAACTGAGGCACTTAAGTGGATTATTTCCATTTATGGAATATGTGCATAAAACAGTACAGAGACAAAAACAGGACAAATAATGCACAGTGACAAATAAGGTGGAAGCAGGGGCGTGTCTAAGGAACAATCAGGGGTGGCACCCCATTATAATTTGCTTTCTGTCCAGTCAGTTTAAACAGTTTGATAAGTAAACTGATTTTTTGTTTCTAGGTGCAGTTCAGTCTTGAACCTGAGTGGCAGTAATGTGCCATATTAATGTCTAGTGTCTTATTTTACAATTACATTGATACAACGGTTGCAAAGGCAATGGACACAAAGTAGGAGGGCTTCGGCGTTCTATAGGCAGGTGAAGCATCAAAGCGATGAGAAGGTGCTCTTTGGTTGAAAAATAGATATAGTAGAAAAACGGGGGCTAAACCAAAGCACTCTTCCCCTGATTAAAAGCTTTATTATAAAGGCTAGTTCATGATGGAACAGAATAAAATACACCCAACATGTTTGAGCCAACAAAGGGCTTTTATCAGAGCATGCACTTCTTTCTTGTTCATGCCATGAAGGCCCTTTGTTGTTTCTCATAGAAATTAATGGACTTCTTGTTGACTATGAGCACACAGAAATATGTGAAAACAAGGCATTAAGTAAGCTCTATGCGAGAGCATCAATATAGCAGCATACTACTATTTATGTAGCAGGTAAGGCCATTGAGAGAAAGCTCTCTTATACAAGAATGCCCTGATTATATTGTTAAAAAAATACAAAAGCACACTACAATATATAAACATGAGACATGTGGCCAATACTAAAGGGCACATTTAAAGCAAAAACACACAATAGGCACTGCACACATCAACAAATGATCCAAAACATCAACACACAGGACAACATCACTCAAGGAAAATGCATGCATTTTGCT
Organism: Plectropomus leopardus; assembly: GCF_008729295.1. Taxonomy (NCBI): domain Eukaryota; kingdom Metazoa; phylum Chordata; class Actinopteri; order Perciformes; family Serranidae; genus Plectropomus; species Plectropomus leopardus. The sequence goes on along the minus strand of NC_056467.1, from coordinate 16,930,812 downwards.
TTATGTCAGTCAGCAGAGATTTTTATTGATTGAAAGGGATTAGTGTATCTAATTTTAAGAGCTTCTTCCATTGGGTGGGGCATAATTTAAAAAAAAAGCAATTTCTCAATTTCAGTACTGACGTAATGATTTTCAAGGTCCAAGTAGTCTTGAGAGCTGGTGCAGTGAGACATTGTTCTGTGAGCATTTGGCTGTCAGGCTAAAGGTAAGGGATCTGGACCTACCTGTTGCTTTGCTGCCCCAGCACTGATGCGATTTCTGTCACTCGGTCAGCTTGTTCCCCACAGTCTGAAACTGAGTTAGAGTTTTTTTAGACAGTTTTTTTGGTCGATATTACACATGCGGACAGTAAACTGAAACAAAAACTTCACCTGGAAAAGGAGGAAACGCCACCATCCATCTCCCCTGCGGCACTTGCAGCACACCTGATCCAAATTATTTCTTGTAATTCCTCCGGCACACCCCTTTTCAAACCAAGACCAGCCCTATGACGAGGTAAGCCCATCCCACCTGACAGCCATGCAGGGCAGCCAATAGGAAGACAGTGTGCAGTGACCACATCATATAGAGCTCCTTTAATTTGTCCGTTAATTGCCCTTAACTCTTACATCATCTTAAGGGTTAAAAATGACCTGCAACTATGCTTAAGAGCATAGAAAACCCCCTAAATGATCCTTTTTTTCAACTTGAAATTCAATTACTTTTCTTAGAATGACCCCGACATGAGAAAAAGTGAAACATTGCCTTTGTTCATATGTCCATGAAAGCTGTACATCAACTGTGTAAAAATCTTGTATTTGGGGTCATGTTCATACCACACACACACACACACACACACACACACACACAAACACATAATGAAATGAGTAATACATCTGCAACGACCATGCTTGCAACTTGCATGCTGTCCTCGATGTACAGTGTAATATCTATGTTGCTAAAGATTGTTGTTTCCCTGTAACAAAATGCATTCAAAACTACTTTGCACACATTTCCTCTATTTTCTTATTCTACACAAGTGATATATCTTCCTAAAAAATGTTGTTTTTATTTGTTTGTTTACCTGTACAGCAATAATAATAATAATAATAATAATACATCTCTACCCTAGTAAAGAAAACAATTATGACAGGTGTGCTATAATAAAAACAAGTGTATTCTACTGATTAAATGCAGTCTTTCTGCACTGTGAAGAGTGAAAACTTAGATAGTCACAAAGTTTGTGATGAATGGCAGGTTGTTTCTTCAGATTTTGCTTTTAAAATTCAATCCAGCTGCTTTATTTTAGGGGTTGAGTGAAGGCAGGTCATTTTTGACCCGTAGGACAAGTGGTGTATACAAAAAGTTAAGACAACGCAAGGGTTAACTTTGTATTTATCTCTTGAAAGCAAGTTTTATGTTTTAAATAGTGAATATCTGATTCAGAAAGAAACCAGTTAATTTCTTATACCGGGTTGTAAATTATGATGGTAGAATATGAACTGTAAATATTGGAGTCCCTTAATGACATAATGGTAAGTTATTGGAACAGGTGTTGAACTAATAAAAACGTAATGTGCTCTATATTCCTGTGTGAACTCTTTCTTACATGCACACATCATGGAGGCACCTCAGGGCCCAGAGGCTGCTGATACAGATGGCTGAGATGATCAATTCTGCCCACACAATCTGAAGCACAAAGTGATGATACATGATACTCTCCGGTGCAGATGCTCCTGCAGAGTTTGAGCTGCTGAACAGTGATACAACACTGTCCCCTGCTGGACACAGTGCTGCCTCCAACTAAAGCTGAATCATCTTTGATAGCGGTGATGCCAAACACTGAGAATAATAAAGTTTGTAATGACATCATTTTTTCCTCTGGATTCATCAGGAATATTTTTTAATTTGAATAGATCCAGAATCCAGTCAACACCTACACATTCATTTTAATTTGGAAACACCCTTTTAGTGAGGATAATGAGGACATTTATTTGTTCTGATAATTTGGGGATTTTTATGACATGAGAAGTTTATGTTCTACAGTTACACGTGACTTTACTTGTTTTTGGACTGAATGTTTTTAAAGTTGTACCTAAACTTACTTATAATGCAGTCCAGGGATTCCATTTTTGAATTCATTGGGAGTGCTGAAGGCTTGAAAGTAATAGTTCGACATTTTGCAGAGTTTGTATAGATATGAGGATCAATACCACTCTCATCTTTTCCTTTTAAACTTTCAAAACCTGATTCGACTTCACTTTCCTTGTGCTGTTTTCAGACACCTTTTGCAAGTTTTTAAACCTTTAAAATTGTGAGTAAACACAACAACACTTTTCAGAAACACACTGAAAAAGGCAGTGAGAAACTTGGTAAGATATGTTCCACTACTTGCAAGAAATGAATAGATTTATATTTTCTTTAAGATAGGGAAAAACCATATTTCTAGTCTACATAATTACAGGTTTAAAACAATGTCAAATAATTATCATAATTGTTTAGCACTTTTTTATGTCATTTCCTTGTTTGTTTGTTGTTTTTAATTTTTCCTAATTTTTTGGTAATTTTCTAGTACTTTTTTCAATTTTCTTGCTAATTTCTGAGTTATTCCTCCTGAAGTTGCCCATTTCCCTTTTCCTATGTTTTTTTTTTTTAGAAGAAAAAAATCAAGCAAATTTGCTCAGGTTTCACAGGGTTAAAATAAGAAAAAAGGGGGGGGGGGAAGCACCACCAGCAGCCAGTTAGCCTAAGCTTTGTTTGTTAGCTTTGTTTTCTCAAGTTGACAAAATAGTTAACTCTTGAAATAACAATGTAAAAAAAAATGCAACCAGGGCTGTTCTTGGCTTCCATTTATAGGGGTAAAAAATGTACTAAAAATATAATTTAACTTAAATCAATTGATAAAATGAAAAAAAATTAAGTAGATGAACATATGTTACAGTGGGTGGCCATCCACACAGTGTATTTACACAATGTATTTAACTACATTGTATCTGCATTAAAACTGCATTAATCCAGACGTCAAACTCTCACCCTCCTACACCACAGACACCCATCCACCAGTGACGGCTCAGTATTTAAGGGAGTGATGTCACTGTCTGGCCATCAGCTCCAAGCAGAGCGATTTACAGGCAGTGAACTAATGGAAATAACTGATTGATGCCAGGGGAAGATTGATTAACTCCCTATTTCTTTCATTCTGACCCAGAGGGAAAAGTTATGAGGACATATTTAAAGTCTAATTACGTGTAGGAGTCTCAGCGAGCGAAGGGAAAATAACATTTCCTCATGTGTGAGGTGGTAAACTAGACAGGCACAGAAAGCTTTGACTGTTCTGGTCTCGTCAGTGTTTACCCTCTGAAATAAACACCTCAAGAAAGATGTCAAGAGACGGTGGGAGATACCCAGCTCAGTAACTAATAAACAAATACATGTTATTGTTTCAAACTATCTCCAGTGACGGGAAGAAGGAGATGACTAACATCAACCAGCTCACAGCGTTGAGGTGTAGCTGGAGAGTCTCACAGCGTTTGGTGAAACCATTAGGCGGAGGTAAACAGAGTAAATCCAGTGGAAAGTGAATATTTTCCAGCTTTTTTCATTATTATATTTACTTACTGACTTTGGTATTTACTTTGGTCGTGCTTCGCTTTTGGGAAGGAAAACCAGAGTTGGGTCGGATTTTATTGATAAAACTGTCAAGAGAAAGATTAATCAGGCGGTGGTGGAAAGTGACATTGACTCAAATACTGTAATTTTGACGTACTTGTACTTAACTGGAGAATTTCAGTTGCATCCTACTTGCTATGATTCAGAAGGAAATATTGAAGTTTTTAACAGTTATAGCAAATGTAGTTACTTTGAAGATATATATAATAAGCTCATAAAATATGATGTATTGTTAAAGACTGAGCAAATGGTGAAGCAAACCCTTTTGATGTTACGTAACAGCTGTGTTTAACAGGAGCCCCTTGGCTCCTTTCAGGTGTCTACGAGGTGTCAGCAGCTCCGACAGAGAGGGAGCTCCTCTCTTATTGTCTCACATGGTTTCATTTAAATAACATCTTGAGACTCCGTAAGGTAAAATGATCAAAAGCAAGAGGAAAAAAACAGACAAAAGTTGAAAAAAGAAACTTTTTTCTTCTCCCATAAATCCTCTCACAACCATTCAGAGTTGTGAGGGTGTCCCAGGGTTGAAAACCATTAAACCAACCATAAAATACATAACTGTATGTAAAGTAGTTTAAACCAGCTCCATCTTGACCGGCTACAACAATAAAATGCCATAAACACATTGGTGCCTCAGTATTAAAAATTTAAAGGTCCATTGCGTAGGATTGAGGGGGGAACTTGACATCTAGAGGTGATGACTGAGATTGCAACCAGCTGAAACTCCCAGTTAGAATTCCTTCAGTGTTTATTTTTGGGAAGTTTTTAGCAGGTGACGAATTATCCGCAGAGGTCTCTATCTTTCCAAAACAAACAAACTGACCCAGTGAACAGCTAAAAACTCTGAATAAAGAATTTGCACTTTACAAATCTTTGTTTCTGCAAAGCTTTTCTGCTCGTCACAGACACGCCACTAGCCCAGAACCTGCTAATGCACACCTGTTTTTTCTGATAACTTAAGATCCAGATGTCTAAAACAAATGCAACAGGTGATTTAAACCAGTGAAAACACTGAATAAAGCAATTAAATAATCAATGTTTTTCCAACACTGCTTGTTGCAGAGAGGCTGCTAACCAGAGCCAGTGTTTGGTTTGTCTGTTCTGGGCTACTGTAGGAATGTGGCAGTGCAACATGGGGATATCCATGGATGAGGAGCCGCTCCCTATTTAGTTATAAATGACTCATTCTAAGGTATTCAAAGCAATTCTTATTTTTAGCTGATTATACACAAAAGAAATCAATTATTATATTCAATTTCTGCCAATATATCCCCCTAAATCCCACACAAAGGACCTTTAATAATACATGTCTCTCAAAAGGGGCCATTTTCCTGCAGAACAAGTACTTTTACTTTAACCACTTTGGGTACATTTTTGCTAATACTTTAGTTCCAATGTAGAGTTTTACACCACTTTATTGGTACTTGAATTTAGAAAAAGGTTCTAATCACTTCTTGCACCAATGCAATCAGGTAAATGTCAAATGTAAATGTAAGACAGATGTGTGCAGAGGCAAGCGTGTGATGATCAATTGAGTATTAAATACAAATCGTGTAAAACTCTGTTATTGTCAGTTATCTCATTTTTTTAGTATCTAGTATGAATGGGTATTTATGACCAAAAGTATGTCAGTCGTGTTTTTTTAAAAACTACAATGATTTATTCACTTTTCATGTTTGCTGTGCAGATATTGACGGGAAACAAAAGTGCAATAAAAGCATAAAAGCTGCTTGAACTGTGCCTTGAGTTGGCTGGACGCCGTTGTCACAACATCTGTTACAAGAATTAAGTGTCACAGCAGATATTGATGGGAAACAGGCTGCAACTGACGAACAGACACTAAATAAACAGTGTGTGTAGCTCAGGACGGTATGTGCCATTCAGGTAACATTGTCTGGTGTGTTTAAAACTCATTACACAAATATAGATGTACCACGCCACAGCCTATTCACTTGTCTTTATCCAGAACTTCTCAATTAGAAAACTGAAACAGGCAAAAAAACAAAAAAAAAAAAAAAAAACAGGTTGTGGTTCATTTTCCAAAGTGGGATATGACTTTGTTTGGTTCTCATGCAAACACAGCTGAGTTTTTCCAGTCTGAATACACCAGAAAGCCGGTGAAGGTGCTGTCTGTCTTGGTGCTGGAGTAAAATCCATTGTACTCTGACAAAGCCATCTGGACCCACACCTGGTCACCAGGGATGAGGTGGAGCAGGGAGCCGCCTGACAGAGAAGCCGGTTTGGGCCAGTTTCCGTAGAACTGAAAATAAGATGCCACTGTGTGTGCATTTTTCATCAGATCAAACTGGAGGCTGGCACGGTAGACTGTGGCGTGGACGGCAAAGTAATAAACTCCCGGCACTTTGCACGTGAAGCGCCCTGTCTCTGTGTTGTAGTCGCCTTGTTCATTGAGCACGACCTTATCAAAGCGGACTACATTGCCGACAGTTAGTGGTATAGCGTGGCCCTCGGATAGCTTGACACTGAAGGCTGATTTGGGGGCCACTGCGCACTCTCCTGGCTGCCCCCTCTCCCCCTTTTCTCCCGGGTCGCCTCTGTCCCCGGTCAGGCCTCGCACTCCTGTCTCACCTGGAGGAGCACAGACATGATGGGTATCCACTGCATTTATCACATACTCACACATAAATAATCTAGAATTACTGCCTCGTGGTTGCATGCCTCCACGAAACGGTCAAGTTGCATTAACAATTTATACATCCATGTCTGTGTAAACATGGATGCTTCACACACATCGTGATGTATGATGTTAAGTAATGGCAAGAAAAGTGTTTTTGCAGAACATTATGATGTCAGAGTGACCTTTTGGATATAAAATGTGTTCACTTCATCATTTCATCCTATTATATCCTATTATCCTTTTATACATTTTGTGGACATTTGTGCCAAATTTGAAGAAAGTCCCTCAAGGCCTTCTTGTGACGTAAGACGTAAGATCACAGTGACTTTTGACTACAAATTCTGATGAAATTCATTGTTAAATCCAAGTGGCCATTTGTGCCAAACTTTTAAAAAAAATCCTCAAGGTGTTCTCAAGATATTGCATTTACAAAAATAAAACAGATGCAAGGTCACATTGACCTTGACGTTTGACCACCAAAATCTAATCAAATCATCTTTGAGTCCAGTTAAATGTTTTGTGCCAATTTAGTACCTCGAGATATCATGTTCAAAAAAATGAGAAAGACAAAGCCACAGTGACCTTGACCTTTGACCACCAAAACACCACCAAAAGCTAATCAATTTATTTTGGAGTCCAAGTGGACGTTTGTGTCGGATTTGAAAAATGTCTCTCAGGTTGTTCTTGAGATATTGCATGCACAAGAATAGGACAGACAGACAACCCAAAAACGTAACGTGGCTATGGCCTGCGCAGAGGCAAGACAGAACAGATCACCTGGGTCTCCAGTGTCCCCCTTCTGTCCCTTCTCCCCCGGAGCTGCATCTCTCCCGTCCCTCCCGTCTCTCCCCGGTTGACCAGGACTGCCATGAACTCCAGGAGAGCCCGGGATACCAGGGTGACCAGTACACAGACTGGGAGGGATCTTGTTGTCTTCTAAGTGGTTGGAAAGATGGACTTGGAGGAAGAGGAGGGAGTGCAACAAGGGCAACAGCCTGAGTGAGGTCATTGCAGTGTCACGGCTGAGGGACAAAAGAGAAACAGACTTTAAACTCTAGAATAAAGGAAACATTACCGTTTACAAACACCTCTTTGGAGGAGTTGATCCAAAGTTTGAACTGGACTACATACAGTGGGATAATGGTTATCTGGTTAAACAAAATGTGCACCACAAATGCCACTATAAACATCACTTTTTATCAAGCAAACAAACCAGATTACAGATGCAAGGAGAGTACATATACACATAAAAATGCTGCACACTCATATGTAAACACACTGAAATGAGTGTTTTACAGCATAATTTAAGGACTTACACTATAATATTCACTTTACCTAAACACATACTATGGCACAGTTTAGGTGCAGTTAAAAGGAATCTAAGTCCTCTCAGACAGACCTGTTACCTGAAAAAATATGAATTATAATACTTTGTTTTTTTAACAAATTCCTCACTTGGTTTTAAGGCAAAATAAAAATCAATAACCGTATCATATAACCAAGTTGGCATTATTCATAAAAGGTCAGTACTGCCAAAACTGAAAGGAAATTACCAGTAATTTAGAACAGATGACTCATGAAAGCCCTTCTCCACTCAGATATCTTTATAAAAATGTAATAGTTTTAAAAGTATTATAGCATGCCTTTAAGTGATGCCTTTAAGATTTTTTCCCTGAGATTTGACTGTAACAACGACCATATGGAACTTGTGTTTAATAACACAGGTGTGGTTTTTGGTTCAGCTTTCTCAAATAATGGGCTAAGAGTCATGACACTAAGAACAGCATGCTCTGATTCAGGGACGGCACGTGGCGGGAAGTGATGGAGGGGGAAAAAAGGAAGAAAAAAAATGACCAGGGATGAAAGAAGATTTTACAACAACCATGAGGGGGAAAAGAGCTTTGCTATTTATGTGTGACCGTCAATTCTATTACCAAATTGATTTAACTTTAACAACTGCAGGTATTTGATCTAAATGGCTTCTCTTTTAGCTCAGCAACTTTTCAATAAATCACAATATAATTTAACTGTTTTACATAACACAGTAGTAAAACTGCATACAGGGGAGACCAGGTATAGTTATAAATATGGGATGACTGTAACAGCACCACTTTCACCAAAAAAGTATCATCTTCAAGTCATGTAAAACATTGCTTCGTTCGTAACCTTGCATGTAAAATTTCATAGCTGTGTGCAGATTTTAAAGCCAAAGCACAGATTTTCAAGCGTGACAATTTTTTTGGACCAATTCTATATTTTGATAGTGATACTGCTGAAGTTAGAATTATGTAACTTGTACAGGATTAGAGAGTAATCTCTTGGTTAAAATGTGAGGCAGGTACAGTTTAGCAAGTTCAACAGAATTTATACTTATGGCATCAAATCAGCGCCACTCCTACAATGATTTCTACACGGTGTACTGTGCCCACCAGCCCTTACCGCAACCTGACTTGCACCCTCCAAGAAATGTAACTACACGTTTCAGTGACACAGACCTCCCGATTGTTTTTGTAAGCTATAAAAACATTTCCCTGCAATAAATTGTTAAGACAATAACGCCAAAAAAGTTAGAAAATGCGTACATCTATAAGACATTGTTTTGAGCTACATGCTCTTCTAAATCTATTAGACACTAGTCCATTTTTTTAATGTAAATTGTCACAAGCTTATGATAATAACCCCTGCATGTTTATATGTGGAGAGACGTGCTGAGTAAAAACTGTTAAAGTGGAGTTAAAATGGAGCCGTATTTTGTACGTTTTTAATATTGCTGTTATTGAGCCACATTTTATGTGTGTTTTTAATCAAGAAAGCTTTACAGTCCTTTATGATAGTAACATTGTGGTATGGAAACCTCACCACCAGCTAGTGTTTTGGAGGTATGATTACAGAATGATTAAAATACACCATGTGTTGTGTGTTTTCTTTGTCTACTACAAATAGTAGTAGAGCACTTTGTCAAAATTTGAGAGATGGACACAAAAAGTCAGAGAGGTGCTGAGACAAAAAGTGTTACAACTATACCCGGTCTCCCCTATTTATGACACTCGTCTGAGGATACGCAGACTTGTCCATTACATAATATCCGGCGGGGGGGGGGGGGCTTCTTACTAATCATATTTTCTAAACAAATCATGGCAATGTTGCTTTTTAAACAGATGTTTCTAATAAAGGTTTGATGAGATGCTGAATACCAGACAGACTTCTCAGAAACTACTAAGCGTCAGCTACAAATTCTCTGTCCGTCTGTCAGTCTGCTCCCGTTTCCTGTTTCTGTGTGAATCCTCAATCCTCAGCTGACCCTGCTCGGACAATATGAAACATATCAAACTGCACTGCTACCTATTACAGCTTTTCCTGCAGGGTTTTTTAGTCAGCTCGTCTCCTCTGTTGCCCTGTTTTGCCGTCTGTCTGGCAGCAGAGCAGGCGTCACAGGACCATAAAGTGAACTGATGAGCTGAGCAGGAGGACTCACACAGCTGTCCAACAGTGCCAGCTCTCTTTGTGGATTTCATGTTTACAGTGATGTTTGTGGTGTGTGACAATCATGAGAGCAGTTGGGAGTTTTTGTCATCTAACTGGAGGTCTGCTAATTGGAACTGAGAGCTTACATTCACAACAGCTGCAAAATAAAAGAGTGGGAGGAGGAGGAGAAGGAGGAGGAGGAAGAGGAGGAGGGCTAAAACAGAAAGAAACAGAGAAAAAAGGAGAGAAATGCATGTCAGCATTCCTGGCAGAAGACGAGAGCAGACAAGAGGACAAATGCTGGAGAGTCTGAACAGCTGCTGTCTGCCACCACTCCTCAGATGATTAGAAACATGAACATTTTCAAAAAGATGAATCCACTGTTTACAGACCACTAATATGTCGACAGCAGTGTTTACTGTACAACTACACACACTTTTGACTCACTTTATACTGACAAAACAGCTTCTTGTCTTTATTTTTCAATGTTTTCTTGTTTTTTTATATAAAACTTATTTTTTGTAGGTACATATGTACTTTTTAGGCAATGTCAAAGCCACTAGACTCTGTACCATCTGACTGACTGAGATGAACCTCAGAGATCCGATTTTTACGTAAGACAGAAACATTTTTTAAGCATATTGAGACCAGCTGATGTGCTCTGACATTATGCACGTTTACTGTTAAACCATACCACGCTGTTAAAGGCAAAGCTGCACTTCTCTTTTTTGCTAAACACCCTTAGCAATGTAACAGTACAATTTTGTACAATTATTTTGTATTTTCTGCTACTTTATACTTTACACCACTGCATATCAAATAATATGATTTCCAAACACATATCCAACAATGTCTGATGGTTAAAAAAAACATCTCCAACTTGAGCAGCTACAGCGTTAAAATACTGCTTAAATTTAACCTCAATCTGTTAAAGTAATATATAAAATTTTATCATCCTTCTTTTGCATAATTAATACTTGTATTTTCGATAGTTTACATTTTGCTGATAATACTTCTGTACTTTGACTAATTTTGAATGTAGGATTTAAGTAATACTTCCTAATATTTCTTACTCCTCTGCCTTAAAGAATTCTGTATAATCCAAGACTCATATCTGCACGATAATGTACTTTGTGGTAATGTGTTTCTCACTGGATACTCTGTAGGGAAAAAGGATGCCAGCTCTGGACTTTTACTTAAGATTTTGAATGCAGGACTTTTACTGCAATGTTTCTACTTTTACTGAAGTAAAGAATCTGAATACTTCTTCCTCCACTGCCTTAAAAAATTCCCTATAACCCAGCAGTCATATCAGTGCAATAACGCACTTTGTTAGGTCTTATTACTCTTACTGGGAGAAAAATACGCCAGTGCTTGGATGGGATACTTCTGTACTTTAACTGAAGTAAGATTTTGAATGCAGGATCTGAATAGTTCTTCCTCCTCTACCTTGAAGCCCTTACAATAATAATACACTTTATAAGCTCTTACTCGATATTGTCAAAGGGGAAAAACGATGCCTGTATTTCTGTTCTCAGGACTAAAGCCGTCATAAAGCCAAGCTCTGCACCAAGGTAAAGCACTGAAGAGTGGCGTTCAGTAAAAGATCAAAACCCGACTTACCAGATGATGTAGTGAAGTCTTGGGGAAGCTGCTGCTGCTGCTGATGTTTGAGTCTGTCGAGGAGATCCCAGTGAAAGCTGTTCCTCCCAACCAGAGAGTCTGGCTGGGAAAAACTAAAAGGAAACAGTAATGAAATCCAATTAGAAACTGGGGAGGGTGGAGGAGAGCGAACAGGGAGGATACAGAGGAAAATATGTGATGTTAATCCAGCACAAATAAATGAGAAACTCTTGAAAAAAACAATATGAAAGGAGGGGTTTGGGTGGGATGTTTTGGGAGATTGCATAACAGTGTTTGGGAAACTCTCCAAGACATAACCACGGAGAGTCAGAGGGCTGTGGTCAGAAAAAAAGGCAAATGTCACCACAACGAACTGCAGCTGTGACTGAGCTTGATTTATTATACAAAAAACACAAAAAAAGACAGAAAGGTAGAGAGAGATAAACTGACATAAAGGCAAACAGACACAATCATATTTCCCTCTCTCCACTCTGTGATTTTCTTTATCTGCCTCCACGATGAGGCAATTTGCTCCATCCAGATAACATCTTTATATCAGTCTTCCTCTCAGTCAGATGCTCTGACAGTAATCCTCTTCTCCCTGTAATCCTTCAGTGGCAGTGTTAAGTTGATAAAGCCAGAGCTCTTAATATCTTTTTGGCACAGATGCCAAACTTGAGCTGGTCAAATTCAGCAGTTCCCTTGAATTCAGGCCAGTGAAAACATGCTTTCACTGTTATCGTGCAACAATGACCCCAAAAAGGACCAGAGCTGTGCCAAAACTGGAGATGGTGGAGGAGTGTCTGTGGGAGAAGAGAAAAAAGAAAATAAGCAGGGTGAAAGTTTGTAGGAGGACTGTATTTACTGTAATACGGGGGTCAGCAATTACAGTTTTGAGCACTGAAAGACCAATCGTTTACAGGATTTTATGTTTTTCAACAGGTTTGTTTCTTTGGTAACACTTTATTTGGATTGTCCGCCTACAGATAGTTTATACAGTATTTGTAACATTTCAACAGTTTATTAGCTGAAATTCAACTTTTCAACTGTTTTGCTTTAGTCTGTGTTTAACTGATCATCTATAGGGTTGGCCTGTGTGTGAGGATTCATAGTTACAGATTCTTAAAATGATTTCATTGAACTTGAACTATTCATTTAACTTACGTAAGATAAGAGAGATCATCTTTACAGACAAAGACAAAGCGATAGCATTTAACTCTTGAATCTCTACTTACAAAGTGCTGAAAAGTTACAAATAGCCTGTTAACTATTAAAGTGAAGTGTTACCATTTCATTTTATTCAATCTACAATAGATTTTTTTTTGAGGTTGTATCAAACAAATCTTCTTTTCAATCAATTTATATTTACATAGCACTTTCCAAAAAAATCTAATGCAATTCAAAGTGCTTTACAATTAAAACAAGAACAGCATATGAAATAAGCAAAAATGGATCATAAAAAAATAGAATGAATGTACACCATATAATAGTGATAGTAAGTCACTTTATAAAAGCCAGATTAAAAAGATACGTTTTCAGTTTACATTTAAAAGTATCAGTATTTTCAGATCCTCCGGCAGGCTGCTGCAGCACTTTGGAGCGTCACGGTTCATTAGCAGCTTTAGGGTTGGCAACGCAGGTGCGTCCGTCTGTAGATCACTTTTTTATGAACGGAAATATCTCAACTGTTGTATGGAAATAGTACATTTTTCTTTTAAGACTTTCATGGTTCCCAGAGGATGAATCCTAATGGCTCTGGGTATATTCTGCCCTTTTCCCTAATGCCACCATGAAGATGAGTAAGCTATCTCAAAAACTAGCCTACTGAATGGATTTGGTATCGATATTCTCGTTTTTACAGCATAATTTTAATGCTTTTGGTGGTCCCCTGACTATGAATCTAGAGCCATCATCAGGTTAAAATTTCTATTTGTTCAATACTTTGATTCAGAGTGCTGCAGGACTGACATGTTAGTGGCCTGATGTGCAGTGGCATGTCCAGACTTTTTTTTTGTCTCCACTACCCATAACTACTTTTCTGACACATTACTGACTCTCAGGTTAAAGAATGAATTGCACCTCAAACTAAAGTTCAGCTCACTTGTGAAACATTTCAAACTCACAGGGCAGATAGCCAATCATAATGGGGTGGCACATGAGATTTTAGGGTGACTCGTGCCACCCCAGGCCACTCCCTAGACACACCCCTGCTACTGCTGAAGTTAGCATCACCTTGGTTACCTCAACAAAAGTCCTATTGGGTTTTGGGTTATTGCAGAAAATAAATTCTCTGACAAGCAAAAGTCTACGACACTTACAGGTTTTGCTGAGAAAGATGATCTGCACATATAAACACCACTTTTATGATTTTTGGAACATAAATGCAACCGCCAGAAGTAAAAAGCTGACATCAGGCTATAAATAAACTCCACTGCTGCAGTACTTATAAGCAGCACATGCAGGGACAACCCAAATGCAGGACAGCAGGCAGGTGGACTCAGAAAAGGTACTTTAATCAAGAAAAACAGACTTACAGGCAGATGAGATAACCAGACAGGCAGGGACAATCAGCAGCTAAAAACAAGAACTCAGGGAAACCTTAAGGAAAGCGAACAGATGATCTGACAAAGAACAAAGGAACTGGGCGGGTGTAAGTGGGAAATACTGTGAGGGAAGTGAGAACAGGTGAGCAGACTGCAGGGCCAGTGAGGGACAGGTGAAACCAATCAGGGGGCAGACAAACACAAAGGCAGGAAGTAAAACCAGACATGACACATGAGGAGTGAATCAATCGAGTTCAGTTGCTAAAGCAAATAAAAGCCCAGGCTATTGATTAAAGCTTTATGCTACATTTAAATATGAGATGAGAGCTTTTATTTACAAGCTGTCCATACATGATTAGCAGTGGCTACTTCAGTTATAACCTTTGACCTTTGAAACCTGAGCAAATTTGATTTCTTTCAAAAACATGGGGAGAAGGTAATGAGCAGCATAACACAGGCATGGCCCAAAAATAAGCAAAACAATTACAAGAAAATATATATGTTTATAATTATAATCATTTTATATTTAAAACTATGTTAAAGAAAAAACATAATGAATATATATACTGTATATATATATATGTGTGTGTGTGTGTGTGTGTGTTGTGTGTGTGTGTGTGTGTGTGTTTTTGTTTTTGTTTGTTTTTTTTTTTGTTGGGTTTTTTTTTTTTTTGTCTTTTTTTTTGGTTTTTTTTTTTACTGGAACATAATTACCAATATAAACTATTATAATTAGAATATAGTTTTCTAGACATTTTTCCACAACTAGACATGTCTCTCTACTTGAGTGTAGGCGGTATGATATTTACATGGATTTATATGAGGCTTGTACTGAGAAATTATGGAAACTATAAAATGGCAAACTATAAAAGTGAAAACAGCCTCAGTCAGACGGCCAAATGTTCCTGCTGGAGGGCTGAATTTGACTAAAAGGCCAACCACTGCTGTAGTTTAAATACTACACAGGAAATAATTTAAATGAAATTAATTTAGTCTATATGTGTTATTGACACATTGAAGCAATTAAAATTACATTTGGGCAAAGCCTACAGTTTATACATCAAGTATTTTGCTGTGATATGTTTGTTCCCACTGAGAACAAAGAGTGAAACCGCTCTGAAAGAACACATGGCTCTGCTTAGTGTTTAACGCTAAAACGCAAGTTTTATGGGAATGTGGTGACGAGGAGGTGGAGGGGAACTTGACTTTCCTTTGAATTTGAGTCATCAGGCTGTTATGAGGAGGGTTTTAGCAGGCTCCTGTGGAGGCAGTGAGCGATAACTGCAGGGAGACGCAGCAGATTTAGACATGTTTTTAATTAGCAGCACCAGAATCAGCACACATTCTGCCTCTGTTATACTAATTTCCTGTAAGAATCCATAAACTGCTGCTTGGAGGATTTACGGTTAATTTGGTCTACTTGGCAAGGTGACGATATAAATTAATTTCCAGTGGTGGTGAAGTGAGATTCATTGAGCTGAATAATAAGACAGTTGGAGTTTGAGCTTACACTCAAAAACTGTCCTTTTCACAGTAAGAACACGTCTGCAGACTTTTGTATTGTTTGTTTGCTTTATATATATGTAAATATAAATATATAAACCTAACAATGCAAATGTCTGCATACATATATATAAGTAACTAAGTACCTAAAGTTATCTATTTTCTCTCTCTCTCTCTCTCTCTCTCTCTATATATATATATATCTATATATATATATATATATATATATATATATATATATATATATCTGGGCTGGTTCCTTATTAACTGTGTACACGTGTGTAAAAAAAAAACAAAAATCAGTTTGGCCTGCACTGTTGATGTTGGTCCCCGACGTTCCAATTGAACTTGGCAAAAAAACATGTTTTAATATATACATATACATATTTAAATATGCTAAATGCTGCTCTTCCTCCTGGAATAATTTATAGACAGACCTGAAATTCTTTGAGTTGATTTATGTCAATTTTAAAGGATCCTGAAAATAGCACTCTTTTTTAATGTGACTACCGGTCAATTTTTCACTGAGACTGTTTCAGAATATTGTCTGTGTTGATGTATTTAAACAGTTTTTTGTGTATTTCTGTGTGCTGCCCTCTTATGATTTTGATTCTCACTCTAACACTCTAACCTGGTTTAATAAAGGATATGAGTACATAAAGACATGCAGGCCCTGTAGCTCAGCGGGCCGTGCACACAGATGTCGTCCTTCTTTAAAAAAAAGACTGAAGTCTGATGGTTCACTTATTTTCCAAAATATGTTCTTGGCTGGATAAAAACTCAGTTTTGAACTTTAAAACAACTCATTATTGGGCCCGGAGATAACTGGTTCTACTGACTAAATAAGTTTAATGTAATGGAAAATGCAAAAAAAAAAAAAAAAAAAAGGTACAAATAAAAAACTGAAGTGTGACTAAAAGTTGTCATTATTACATTAATCTTATCTGATTGCATAAAATTTTCCAATAACTTGCCATCATACAATTCATATATTCAAATTTATCAAAATGGTTAGAATTATTATTATTATTTTGTATCTTTTTCTTTTAAGTTGAATCTCAAGGTTAACGCTTGGATATAACATACACAGCTGAGAAAAACACCAGATGGTCCATTTAGTCCCTGTTCTAAAGCTTCTAATTATTTCACACAATCTTATCAGCAAAATTTACATTTACAATTTAGCAATTTACAAAGCACTTTAAAGACTTCTTGTTCATGCAGACGTAAAAACATGTACTGATGAAGATCATGCGATACAATCGAAAGCTCTGGAACAGCTAAGAAGCACTCCTTGTGGTGAGATTATTGTCTAAATCACTGTTATGTTCCCTTAGTTAAACAGTAAATGAGGCAAGAGACAAAAAAAAGAGTAAAGGAGACATGTTTATTATTTAAACTATCACTTAAATAAAAAAGTGCATAGAAAATAAACATGATTAGAAACTTTTCTTTTTACACTTATTTACAACTTTGTTTCCTAATTATACATTCAACCAAGTAGTTTGTGGTCTATTTTCACTATTGTGGTTTTCCTTCATTTCGTTGATGTGTATTGAAAGAACACTGGTAAAGCGGGAGAAAAAAATGATTTGTTGAACTCATGAATACCGTTATTACAGAGAGCAGGAGGACTATTGATAAGACAAAGGTATATTCAAGGCATAAGAAACGAGCCTGTTCGTGATCCACGATCCCTCTCTTTTTTTTTTTTTTTTTTCACGTCCTAAGGTTCGCTCCCTCGGTTGACACCACATCCTGTCCTAGGCTGATAACCTCTATACACAAGAAACAATTAAAAAATTACAAATACATGTTACGTACTCGTCCGACCTCTCCCAAACCTTGACTTGTAAAAGAACAATTCAGGGTGGATGTTGCACAAAATAAATAAATTAAATGTTTTCAGCTTCAGCATCATCTCAGCATTATGACTTTCTATAAAAAACAGTACACGATAAGTACAACCAAAGCTTCGGAGGAGAGCGAGGTGATCGGGGAGACATGAGAGGTTTTCCAAAATGAAAAACAGCCATTTTGGTGGGATCTTTAAAACTCCTGGTCAGTCTCCACAAACCAAACTTTTAATTTATACCACATCAAGTCTAAAAAAAGTCCCTGTTATAACGTACAAAGAAAAAACAGAAAAACATTCACTACAACAACCAGGGGGCGGGAAAAAAAAACAAAACAAAAATGGCAGACCTCAAGAAGTTCACAACCACATTAATACAGTTACATTTCTCATCACATAAAAACCGTTCCTTTCCAGAAAGAAAAAGAAAAACTGCAGCGCTCCTCGCTGATGGAGGAGCGCTCACAGGCACAGCAAAATTGGTACTGGATATCAATATACAAAAGAATGATGCACGTTAGTTTCATCTGATAGTACTGTAACACAAAACCATTATAGAGTACATTGAAACATTGCTATTAACCATTATAAATCTGCTGTTTTGCTACTGTAACTAAGTTTGTCTGTCCATTCCATATACTGTATAGATACTAAAGTACAAGAAATTACTATGCATGTTTCCGTATAATATTGTTATGTATTTATACTATAATTACAGATAATGACGGAGAAGGGCCACTGGTGTGGCGTGGGTAAAGTGAAGTCCAAAGAAACAACGGAGACCATTTCCTTATTGTATATATGCCGTTAAACGGTGAAAAAAAATGACTTATTGTTCACTGAAGTGGATCTCGAGAGATGAGAGCCGGAGACAGAGCCCTTGGCATCAGCAAACGTGTTATCACCGATGCTAGCGTGAATTGTTGAGCTAACCCAGTAAGAACCTGTTGTCCTGCAGACAGAAATGCCACACTTCAGTATTTTTCCCAGTGCTAAAATGAAACTGCCGCCCAATTCTACCAATATCTACCAACGTCGTCGACACAAGAACTGAAAACAAAAGTCGCTGACAAAGTATCAACAAGTCTGGTGACGTGGAGGAGGAATATACATTCATTGTTGACCTTAGCAGCTGAACTCAGCAAGCCCGACATAGTGCAGCTGTAGGACCCCAAAGCCGGCCTATCAGTCAAGGTTAAAGGGGCGCCTCGATCTTGGGGCCCAAAATGGAAAAGCACAGCCAAGGTTTGTACACACTGCACCTTCAGGAAGGATCGGGCTGCTGGCGTGGTCCCTGCCTTCACTTTGTTGCAGAAAAAGAGTCAAGTGCACTTTGCTAGAGCCTCAAACGCCACTCTCAAGAGTCATCGATCCAGAATGACTGGTTTTAAATCAGGGCCTGATGCACCAAGTATTCTCAGTGACGATCTGTGCTTGTGGTTTCAGCATTGGAGTTGCATTGTCTGTCTGGAGAAAGAGTTTTCCTATGTCTATTCAGTGCCTGTGTAAAGTGCAAACCATGTGTGGGTCGTATTTTTGTTTCAGTTCACAACAAGGAGCAGCATGGGAGAGACTGCTAACAGCCTTTAAATGATAACGAAGTCAGCATGAACGGCAAACATCAATAAATTAAAAAGGGACAAAAACAAGACTTTAGTCGCAGAGTGGAACCACTCAGTCCAAACAGTCTGATCAAAATATTCGGTTCAGGGCATGAAGGCTTGTAAGCGAGAAAAGGGCATGCTCATTTACAACTAAGGCAAACCAGGAGGAGACAGAATGGCTACGTTTACATGCACACTAATGTTCCAATATTATCCAAACATGAAAAAATATCCACAGTTTGATGCAGGTCATGCAAACGGCATATTCCAAATGTGGCCTTTTTACGTATTAAGCTTTTTACGATTGGGATATGATGATATTATTGGGGTTTTGATGGCATTATTTGGGCTGGTAAACAGGGCTTTTGGATTATAACATCCCTTTCCCACCAAAATTAGCATGTGTACTCAGGTTTTTTTTAAACACGGGTGAACCCGTTAAAAATAGGCTATAGACTGCATTCCCATTGCCAGGAAAGCAGAGCTTGTACAAAGCACTGCAGCAGACACGTGTGCCTTTTGTGTTTGTGTGTGTGTGTGTGTGTGTGTATAGTTTGGGTTGTTTTGGTGTTTCAGTGCGACGTCACGTCACCTGGAACAAAGATCTGTGACAACTTAACAGTGGTTTCTTTTCTTTATGTATCTCTTAATTATTCAGTCTCTTTCAAACATCTACTTTTAACATTTACTTAAGTTTTGGATATCAACAGGTTTTTGGATACATGGAAATACTACAACATAGACATTTTTAAGATGGTGGTTGAAAGAATTTAAAAAAGGGAGAAAGATTTTATTTTATTTTATCAAATTTTTATTTTTGTAATATTTTTATCCTTTTTTTAAAGCACTAAATCGCTCTTTTTGGGTTTTTTTATTTCTTCTAACCGCTGATCTGCTGTAATGTGTGAATGTCCCCAGTGAGGGATTACACAAGTCTAATACTATCTTATCTAAAAAGGTCAAACAAGTCCTTTTTTGTTGCAAAGAAGCAAAATGACAAGCAGCTCCAGCTATTTATCTTTTCTATATTTTGACATGATAAACAACATGTTAGGGCACGTTAATCAGAGTATGCACGACTGCATGTAAACAGAGATATTTGTGGAATATTCACTTCAATTAGTCATGTAAACAGCTCATCTTTTTCGGAATAAGGGGAAAAAACAGAATATTTTGTGCATGTAAACATAGTCAATGAGAGAATTAAAAGATGAGCACTGATGAAGTGGTTCGTTTCATTAAAAATGGAGATTTGATGAATGTTGTTGGTAGCATTAAAATAAAGGCACCTCTTTACTAAAAGTCTGCAGGGGGACTAAACAGTTCTTTGTTGGATTTTACACGTGCCACTTGGCTGTTGACCATGGTTGATTGGTGACGAGAAAAACTGACTCGTTTTGATACATCTGCCTGGCAGCCGCCTGTGAATGGACTTGATTCTCGGTGTGATGTGGTGTGGAGACAATAAGGCTGGAGAGAGAGATGGAGATATCTGCTATGGATCAACAATCTTAACTCTCTCAAGTGCATAATAATAGTTCACATGACTGCCAAACTGCCAGCTAGAACTGGAACAATGAAAAATAATTTAAAAAAAACAAAAAACGTCAGCTCCGACCAAACGGCCTGGGATAGATAAAAGAGCTACTGGTGGACTGAACTCAACGGGACCAAGCCACAGACCAGTGTCAGTCTTTGGAATCAAAGAAAACATTCAGGCTACAAAAAAAAAAAAAAAAAATTACAACAAAAAACAACTTTGAAAAGGCAGCGGAATACAAAACATAAAGACCAAGCATTAGTGTTTGTAAACCTCTATTTCCTACAAAAATGGCAATAAAATAAATACGATTTTTTTTAAAAATATAAATACCATCATTAAGTGCTATTCACTAGTGAGTGCTTTTTAAGTCTTTTTGTAGAAAAATATACATTATTTACATTTGTTTTTTTTAAAAGCAAGCATGATATTTCCCTGTCCATAATAAAAAAAGACAAGATAACAGACTTTAAAAGACTTAATACAAATAAAAAAGAAACATTTTCCATAGTAATGGTTATCACAACAGGCCAAGAAGAAAACAAGCTGTGTGAAAATTCAATTCAAGGGTGTGATGTTTGGTTCTCTCTGCTGCTGTAATTTGGAACGTGATTATGTTGTTACCAAAAACGAGTTTGATAATAACGGCAGCATGCACGTGTCTGTATGTTTCAGTGAGATCAATGGCTGTTTCTGGATCACAGCTAAAAAAAAAAAAAAAAAAAAAATCAATTATAAATACATCTACTAAAGCACATCAGTAGGGTTCTCCAGTCCCTTGGCTGTCAGTCCACCAGAATCTCTAGCTGCCTCGCTCTGTCAGGCCAGAGGCTTAATCCCATCAATAACATGTCTACATAGCTACCAAGCTGTCAGAAAGTCATTTTAAGTACAACGGATGGTATCGACCTCAGATTTCAGCCTTTACACAAACGGCCAAAAATAACCTTTTGCTTTTAAAACAAATCTACATTTCTATCCCCCTCGTCTCTTTTTTCTCTCTTCCTTTCTGTGGCCACTGCTCCCCCTGCTGTTTCCACCTGTACAGCTCTCATCAGGCTGCTTCGACACAAGCAGCTCCTATTTACAGTGTTAAATGTACACACCTGCAAGCTTTTTTTTTTTTTTAGAAAAAAAAAAAAAAGCCCAGTTAGGGGAAGGTTCCAGTAAATCACAACAGCTCTGAAGGCATCAGGGCACATTCAGACAGGGAGATGTGCATCAATAACAGCTGACACTGAGATTTTAAATTAAAAAAAAAACTCTAACAAGTTTCTAATTTTTCTTTCTTGTAAAATTACTGTTCCAAGTCCCTTTCAACAAATTGCACTTTGGTGTAAAATGGAACCAAGTTCTTTGAATTTTTTTTTTCTTCTATGTTCACATCTCAGCATTAGCGGACTAACATATTTATAGAAAATTAAGGAGGATGGGCCAATGTAAAAAATTCTGAGGGGGTAACTTTATCATCCAAATGTAAAATAAAGTTAATATTGCGATGCTGTGAAGGCTTGATCCGTTTCATTACTCACCTCTGAAGGTGAAACTTCCCATGCCAAATGTTAATGAGACAAAAGGAGGCACAATATGCTGGAATTTCTACAAGTGGCCCCTCCTCCAAAATGGCCCTTCCTGTATGTACAGTATGACCACTGCCTCTGCTGTGTCCTGCCAACACCAGAAGCAGAAACACTGACAGAGCTTGCGCCCAGGTGGCAGCGGTAGTTCTACGTGGACCAGACCCAGGAGATTACAGCCAGTGCCGCGGGACCTCAGAACATCGTGGCACTGCTGCTCAAAAGATTTGCAGTCCTCTTTAAAATTGTTTACACATCAGTTGAGGAACTTGCGACACTTCTTTGCTCCGCAGTTGCAGGGCAGCTTGTTGCTGGCGTCCTCAATAGGGAACTTGTAGTCATAGGTGAGCTCCTCCCCACAGTAGATGCGCCGAGAGGCAAAGATGACGATGTGCTTCTGGCCGTCCACGGTGATGACCCGAGAGTAGCAGTTGGGCTCGCAGGAGTGGTTGATGAAGCGGGCCGCATTGCCGTGCACCGTGGCGTCTACCACCTCGTAGTCATCGATGCGAAACATGTAACAGCCAATCCCCTTTGAGGAAAGAAAAGACAGAGGTTTTTATTTACGTGGTTTAATTCTCCAAATAATCAACTTCATATATGTTCAAAACTCAGAGTTCATTCATAAGAGCTCACCTTTCCGTCGTAATATTTCTCCCGTTTGTCAGTGAGCACAGACCGGATGACATTTCCAGAGTATTCGATGACCATCTCCCCTGCATCGATGGTTTTCTTGCAGAACAGACCTCGGCCGTGAATTGGAGACCTGCGAAGGGAAACAGTTTTTGGAGGGGATGTCTGTTTGTGTAAATGCTGACATCTGCCTTTTTCTACCTCAAAGTGTATCGATACTTTCCTTTAAGTTGGTGAAAGCGCACAGTTAATTTTGATTAACAATAAAATGCTATGATGGATGAAAAGTGATTTAACTTTCAAAAATTTTAATTGGACAACCACATCAGATGACAAATTTTACCCTTAAAAACAATAAAGACAATGTGGACTGGTCTTAGTGAACAGAGACACCCAAAAGCAAAAATCATTTGGGCATTTGGGACCGCCCTGCTTATTTTTTATGAATAATTAACAGTTTAAGCACCGCTGATCTAACCTGTAGACTCCAACAGTTTCCTTTGAGGTGGCCTTGAGCTGTTTGAATCTCACCGCAAGTGGTAGCTCAATGGACGCACGCCTGCAACAACAGCACGGAAAGAAATGTTATGGTGTTATGACACCACCTTGACAAAATTATAGTTAGAACTGTTAAATCTCTTGGTTTTGGATGATAAGAAAAAGATGATCCTTTACTGATGCTCTTTGAGGAAAAAAATCAGGTGGTGCATCAACAAAAAAAAGACAGACTGTATTTACTGTGAATACATAACAGAGATTTTGTGTGTGCTGAAACAGACCTGGCAGTCCTGAGCTGCCCCTCATCATCATCCTCTTCCTGCGGCCTGTACTCAGGAGGCTGGCGGTGTTTTGAGGCCAAGAAATTGAACATGTCAAACACAGACCTCCTGGAAGGCAAACCGATGGAATAGACAGCTGTCAGAAAGCAAAACAGGATCCAGAACTGGTTCGATGACAAGTTTGATGAAAACAAATGTATTAACATGGAGCATTAAAGACAGATAGAAGGCTCTTGGTTATCCTATTAACACACGAATCATTATCCCAACACAGAGTCATCTTCAGGTGGTGCTCAAACTACCTGCATTGTATGATAACATTGTGTGCAACACAGTATTACAGTACAGTACAGTAATACAGTATTTATTATTAGTCGGTTTGCTACGATTGGCTCTGGCATAGCAGGCTGCTGTCCATCCAGGACCCGCTATGGAACAACTGTCTTGGCACAAACTCCACAATATCCTATAAACACGTGCATATGTGTTGGTCCCTTTCAAACCTGTGGCTGATCTCTGCGCGAGCCGACCCGTGGGGGTTGATGGGAGGTTCATCGGTTTCCTCTGGTTTATGAAAGCGGAAACGGTAGCTCCGACAGTGTCTGGAGCCGTAAAGCTGCTCGAGCAGGAAGACCACCGCCTCGTGGACAACTCCTAGCATCCTCAGTCCATCCACACCTGGCAGGAGCAACAAATTCACAACTAATCGTTTGCATATGCACTGACATATCTGTTTTTCTTTGTTTGGCGATGTAGTGGTGCCTCACCTTCAAAAGAGAGCTCCTTGAGTCGAGCATTGGAGCGGGCTTCCTGCACCTTGTCAGTCAGGGATTTCCAAGCCTCTATAAAGACACAGGCAGTGAGAGCAGCTCAGTATTTCATGCACGCTTTATGTCCAGTGTTTATATCAACATCACCTGTTTTAATCTTTTTGTTTTTTTATATTAATACATGTATAGTGTATGTGAAATTAAACCAATTCCACTAATTTATTTGTTCTGTCAGAGAACACTGAATGCAGTCAGGCAGTAAAATGCACTTTGTATGTACAGTAATAATCACTTGCAACAAATAGGACATTGTTTCCTTGTGACTGCAAACAGCTGTGCGCACTCTATTATGTACAACAAGCCACTCATTATAGCTATATAAACTTTAAAAACACATTTTTTTGACTTTCACACATTACTGCACACCTGAAATTTAGACATTAACCGCAGCGGCTGTATGTGAGAACACAAATGTCCAAACCAGTTGGACAGATCATTAAAAAGACTTTATCTACCAGCTCCTAGTACAAAGTCTGTGTAATGCCCTCATGAACAATGTGTGAATAGAGGAGCTCATTGCCTGGAGAGTTCACAACAGCAGGTGGGCATGTTAATGACATCTCCATCAGAAAGTCAGTACAAAACTGGCAGAAATCAAGTATAAAAGGGTGAGGAAGCAGGGTCATTTACATGAACACGACAAACGAAAATGTCTAACTGGAGAGATGACGCTGGTTAGGGCTGAAGCTGAAATTGATAAAGCTGTTTTTGACCAAATCATGAACTAGCTCCGTGACCGTAGAGTAATCTGCGTAATCTACCCAGGGATCATCCCTTGCCTGAAGCAAAGTATTTCTGGTAGGTGGGATCACTTCTGACACGAACAATCTCCTGTTGTGTGCTTCATGTGTGAAAGAGAAAGTCCAGATAATGTCCGGACTTCAGTATCTGGCGTTCATATGAGAAAACATAAAATTAACAAATGTGGTAAAGGGGAGGTCGTTTTCTCTCACCCTCGATACTCTCACAGCGGATGTGGAAGCCATCCTCGCTGCAGATTTCAAAGATGATGCCCTTCTTGGGTTTGCTATCCAGGCCGGTATCCCTGCTGTTGCCGTCTTGGTCCGGTGGTGAGGCCACAGGTAGAGACCCTGCTCCCCCCGCTGCAGATGGTTTGTCTTTCCCCACGACTTTTCCTGGTAACACAGGACCTTCAGATGTCTTCTTTTTACTGAGCACACTGAAAAAGATTTGAGAAAAATATGAGAAATCTTCTTTATACAGGGTTGCCAAATGTTTTTGCCAATTAATTTTCAAAACTTAACTCAAAATATTTTATCCTATTCCCATGACTTTGTTTCAGCAGTTTAAAAGTAGCTAGGTTTATACAGAGATACACTCATGCATGATTAAACAGGCACTTCCTGGGCATTTGCACATGACCTAACACAGCGTATAGATCATGGACCCAGTTGCTCAAAAGTAATCTGATTGGATTTCAGCTGACAGATTGGATCAAATCTTAAACATGTGTTGTTCAAAAGAAAAAAACAATTCTGAAATCAGATTAAATATGTTATCCAATTTTTGTTTTGATCTGGATCATACCTTCGCTTTGTGTTGTTCAAACGTTTTAGAAGGATTGTGATACTTTTGACCCAAAATGTCAGTATTATTCTGATCCCAGGATCAGACAAAAATAATTAAAAGTTACAATAAATAATCTTGGAAAGTTGGAATCAGGAGCAGGTTGATCCAATCCGATGTTGCTTTGAAAAAAATGCACAAAAGTAAGATTAGTTGATCCTAGATAGCAAAATACTGGATTCCGAAATCCAGATAATTTTAATCCATATAAAAGCTCTTGAACAACTGGGAACTCAGTACGATACCTGGAAACTGAGTGGAATTACAAGGTATCATTTATATCAGTGCCATCTGTAAATAACAAACATGTTTTTTTAGCCTATCATATAGTTGTGTTTTGTTTTTTCTGTAAATTGTAGGTAGTTTTGTTGATTTAATGCAATGTGTCCATTTGTGATGTGTTGTCTGTGGACTGTTCTATGAGTTGTATGTGTAGCTGTTTGTTACGGTGCCTACCTTAGGACTACGGATGAAATTTAGCAATTGCGCTAATTCCGGCATATTAACATTGATGCTTACTGCTGATATGTTGATTAATGTGCACTGTCCTAACTCAATAAACATTATTAAATTAAACTTATAGCCAACGGTTTGATCTACAGGCTGAGATTTGGTTGGAGACGACAGTGATGCTGCTGTACTGTCTAACTGAAGTGCAGCAGCCTCCCACTCAAACTAACATAAGCGATCCATCAGTAGTAACTGTCACCAGCATCATTTAGCCATTTACCACACTGACAGTAAGTATTCTTGTATCTTACAAGCCTCAAAGCTCAGTGTGAAATTCTCCATCCGTTTTTATTGCAAGACAAAAGGTTTGGTTAAGAGAAGCATGTAAAAGCAAATATCTAGATGTAGTAATAATAATAATGATTATAGAAATGAAGACAGTGTCGCCCTGTTTGCCGGCAGCGAAGCATGATTGAGGCGCCATGAGGGGACTCCAGAATGAGTCAGCAGGATCAGTCAGCAGAATCAATCACGTTTGTGTCCTGACGTTTTTTAGATTAAATTTTTAACTTTATGTTGTTGCGACTTTGGCGTCTATATTGTTTTGTAAACTTATTGTTTATATATTCATTTTATTGTATTTTTTAGGTGATTTGTGTTTTGGAATCTTTATTTTGGCTTATCTAGTTTTTCTGCATTTATGCGTTTCTCTCCTGACGTGACTTGTTTTGTGACACGGCCGGGCGACCACACGATACTGGCCTGGTCTATGTGCACTAGTGATGTAGCAATGGTCCCACAGTGCAGAACAAGATTTTAAATAAGTAGTAATAGAAACACATTTCAATTTAAAACATTTAAATTAGATATGTTTTGGTATTTTTATAAACAGCCAAGGCAATGTTTATCTAAAACTTTTTCAAAACATTTTGTCAATTCCAAACCATTTCCAGGCCTGGAGAACACTTTCTCTAATTCCATACTTTTACAATAATTCCATGACTGGGAATCCTGTATATATTTAGCATAAAAAATGGCATCTGGCTTGGCTGACTCCATACCTTTTGTTGGCTGTCTTGTCTGCAGGCTTGCCCATGTCCATAGGTTCAGGGGAGCTCAGCTCTTTGGAACTGCTTGCAAAGAGGATAAGAAAGGTTCAAAATGGGAACTTATGCAAAATACTTTAATTATTGATTCGGTCAAGGTGAGATACTTCACTTCTCTGTCCTGGAACAAAACTCTATTATAGTACACAGCAACTGAAAACATCATTTTGTACAGATAATCTGTTCGTTACAGAGAAGTGTCTAAAAACGTAAGCATTCAGTGACGATCCTGTTCTTGCATTCACAAGTACTTAATGTATTTCTGTACACATTTTAGATGAAGTTAGAGGACCGCAACAAAAGTATTCTATTATTTCTTTCAATGTTATGAAGACATCAAAGAAAAAAAACTATTACCAAACACCAAACCAAGAAAAAACTTGTCTCAATGTTCTCAATGTCAAATTCGTTATGTAAAACACATCTAAAGAGGTTATTGCTAATTCTTCATATCTCTTGATGTAAATAGGAATGAAGTGAAAACACGATTCATCTCAAGCAGCCAGATTAATAACGGTCTCACCTTGGGTTTGAGTGATGTCGCTCTGCGGTGTTACTGTGGTGCTCCTCCTCCTGAGAGGCCTTGAGCTTCTTCACGCCGGTCGTATCTGAGCTCTGCCTGCTCCTCTTTGTTTTCTGTTTGCCTTTATCAGCTCCTGAACTGGAGGAGTTTGGCGGCCTGTGCTCTGACGATCTGGAAATGGGAGTTGTTCTGCTGCTCTGCGAGTGTGCGGAGGTTTGTGTTTTGGTGAACACTCCGACAACGCGTCCCTTGGCAGGGCTCAGAGGGGTGGCTAAAGCAACAGTGGTGTTTGGACTGGAGTCGACAGTCTGGGCTCGGTTAATCGGCTGAGACTGGTGCTGTAAGTGGACGTTACTGACTTCTGTCTCTCCTTGCTGGTTGACGGCCATGCTGAAACTCTGCTGGGAGGGCAGGACACAGATGCTGCTGGCTATAGTTGTCTGCACAGAGGAGCCGAGCTGTGACATAAGAGGAGCTCCTGCTGACTGAAGGACCATGGGCTGATCTGACAGGCCCAGGGTGTGTGGACTGGCTTTGAACAAGAGGTTGCTAATGGGCCCTGTGATCTCAGTCGAGCTGAGGACAGGGGTGGAAAGGGAGACTGATCCTGGTGCAAGAATGCCAGTGGCACCACTAGGGGGCACAGACACAACGTTCAGCACTGACTGACTGGGGTTAAGACCAGAGACTGAGCAAGGTATAAGGTGAGTGGAGGAATCGTGGCCCAGAATTCCAGGCTGGGCGGTGCCAGGAATCCTCTGCTGAAGGAGAGTAGTGGGATCCAAGTACATAACCCCGCCCGATTTTGGTCTCTTGATAATATTCGGGACCTTGCGCTGAGAGGCAGAGAGGGCGCTTAACTCGACCAGGCCACCAGGTTGACCTGGGATGCTCGCTGTTATCTGAGGAGGAGACAGGTTGATGAGGGTCATGTTGGGGGGGCCCACTTCAGACGGGGCCAGAGTAGGCTGGCTTCTGGAGCGGGCCAGCTTTTTGCTTTTCCTTGGCTGAAGACGAGAGATGGGCCTCTTCTTTCCGTGAGCAGAGGCGAGCACAGTCGGAGAGGAAGTGAGGGAGGAGGGACTGGACACTATGGCAACACTGGGACCCAGCTCGTGAGGCCGACCAGCCTCCGAGACCAGAATCTGGGGCTGGTCGTGGGGCAACCCGATGAGAAGCCCTGAGGTGGTGCTGGGGATTCCTGTCTGGAAGCTCGTCTGTGTGGCTCCTGTAAAGGTGTGAATCTGGGAGGGGTGAGCCATGGTGCCCAGGACTTTGCTGCCAGTAGGAAATATTGGCTGGGCCGTGGATAAAGCAGTGTTCAACCCTGTGGTAAGCGTCATAGTGTCCATCACTCCTGTGGCACTTATTTTTTGGGTGACACCATTAGGGACGGTCTGAAGAACGTAGAGAGGCTGGAACTGCTGGTTGACCACGATGAGCTTGTCAGGGCCCGGTTTGATGACTGCTGGGCTGGAGACCTGAGCCTGGGATGGTCCCGGGCCAGGGACTGGACTGGGGCTGCCTGCAGCTGCAGCCGGGAGATACTTCTGACCCTGAAGAGGCAGGGAGGGTGAACTCGGCAAACCAGGGGTGCCAGAACTCCTGGGAACATCCTGGTTACTCTGAGGTTCAACCACTTGGCCAATGGCAGGGCTGGGAATAAACTGCTCGGGAGTCATGTGACCCTCTGTGACTTGTGTGTCCCTGTTTCCCAATGTTGTAGTATCGCGCTGATTTTCAGATGGTGATACACCCGACCCTGCTCTTTTCTTGTCCCCACTCTTTTCTCCACTAATAGTCTCCGGGTCGGAGGTCAGGCCCAGCATAGTGCGGTCTGAGGTGTCTGAGATGAGACTCCCGGCGGTGTGGTTCTGACTGGTGCTGACCGAGGGGCTGCGTGTGGTCAGGACAGAGAGGTCAGACGGCAGCTCCAAGGGAAGATACGGCTCCTCTACAGATATGGAGCTATTCACGCTGCTCTCCACCACGCCTCCGCTCTCGGCGCTGGGCAGCTGCTGGGAAAAGTCATCAAACAGAATGTCTTTGGGCCGGTTGACGTCCACTCCAACGTAGCTCTCATCCAGGAGCAGCTCTGAGGAGGACGGCTCAGACTGCTGACCCAAAGCCTGCATGGACATGGAAGGCGTGTTGAGGACAAACTCCATGATGTCTGATGGCAAAATGTTGCCACAGTCATCACTGTTGTTGTTATCAGAGTCTGATTTAAGCAGGTCAGTGCTGAGGGAGAGCTGTGCCTCCAAAGGATCCTGACCCTGACTCTGTGGCTGGGACTTGACCCCGCCTCCTAGAGGAAGACAGTTTTCTTTCTGGTTTTTTCTGCCTTCTCGTGTATTGCCGCTCACAGCTCCACTGCTGTTGTCTGCCTCCTTGTTTGAGCCATGGGAGTCATGTTTCTCAGTGTGCCTTTCTCTGCCCCTTCTCTTCGGAGCGCTCTTATGTGGCGTGGAAGAGGAGGTGGCTGTTGTGGTGGTGGTGCTGGTGGTGCAGATGCTGGTGTCACTCTCTGAGCCATCATCAACGCCGTCCAGCTGGCCGATACGCTGCTTGCCTAAGGTCCTGTTGAACACAGCAGAGACAAGACATTATTAGACACAACAGAAAATAATCAGTAATACCTTTTTTTTTTCATGTGTAACTTCATTGTCAGTGCACAACATACATATATCCGAAAGTGCATATAACCTGGTTTTACATTATTACAAGCACACCAAACACGGCACATGGCCACAACATATCCCCCCTGCCCCAAAAACACATAGAAAAGAGACTCAATAAATAAAAATGAAGAAATATTAGTTGCATTATAGAAATAGTTGACTTTTCTCTGTAAAATCGCTAACTAAAAGAGTCTCACTAATCCCCTAATATTATACTTAATTTTCTCTAATAAAGGATTTTATTAAAATAATTGTGTGTACTCACAGAGCACTCAGCATGTCCTCTTCAGCTTTTCCTTGAACTCTCTGTTGTTGCTGCTCCTCGTCTTTTAGAAAGCGCTGAAGCTGGGATCCCCTCCCCAGACACTGGTCTATCCCCTCTATCGACGGCAGGCCCTCACTGGGGTTAATTATTGTCCGGGTGAAGTTGTAGTAATAAGGGTCTTTACCCCTCTGTTTCATCCTGCTGTCCTCATCCTCGCCACTGTCCCCTGATGAAGAGGAGGTGCTCATATCATCTGCTCCGTCCACCTGCCCCTCAGCTGACTTCTTGCGCCCACCGGTCCGCCTCTTAACCACCGCCCCAGCTCCATCCCCACTGCCGTAAAAAGGAAGGTCTTCTTCACCATATGAGCGAACGCCATAGAATGGCGTGAGGCCGAAAAACATGTTAGAGCGTGCACGGGCGCTGCGACGAGGGTAGCGCCGCTTGGCCGACCCCGATCCGTCGCTGTCATCCTCATGTTGCTTATCATCCATGCCTCTGTCGTGGTCATCTTCAGGGCCGTCACCTTCATCCTCTGTGCCTTGAGTCAGGAGGCTGCGGTGGTCTCGGAGCTCGCTGCGTGAGTGCTCCTTGCGCAGATCCTCCTCCTCTGTCTGCATCGGGGTGTCAGATTCAGAGCTGTCACTGCTGCTGGCAGAGGGTGAGGAGAAGAGGGCGGAGCGGGAAGAGCGGCGGGTCCCCTGGCCGGCAGGAGAGACAGTGGAGGTGGTGGTCGTGGGACAGGAGGAAATACCACCAACAGTGCTGGTCCCATTAGGGTCAGTCTTGATGTCAGTTTTTAGTGGAGGTACAGTTGGGGGATTAGCTGATCTCTTTTTCTCTCTGGAGGAAAACGGCAGCTGGTTAGGTGTTGATTTGGTGTGAGACTGTGAGGAGGTCTTCACTCCTTTCTCTGGAGCTAAACCGCCCTGCTGCAGCTGCTGTAAAGTGTCCAGACTGGAGCTGTTCTTCCTCTCAGGACAGGAGTAATTCTCTCTGCTCTTTGAGGATGACCTGTCTGCTCCCTGGTTCTCAAGCTTCTCCCCCTGAGCCTTCCCGTGGGCTTTCGTGCTGTTCCCGAGCACTGTGGCTTTGCTATTGCTGCTGTTGTGAGAGCTGGGGTTTGTCATGTGTGTGTTGGAGCTGCCTGTAGCTTTAGTATTGTTATTGAGAAGTGGAATTTTGTTGCTGCTGTTGCTGTTTTGGAGAGTCTTTTCTCTTTCACGGTCTTTGGACACCTCTCTGCTGCCTGCTGTCTTACCTTTGGGGTGTTTGTCTTTGGCAGCTGGGGCTGCAGCTGGGGAGGCCAGGTGCATGGAGCCTCGCTTGTCATCTTCTGCTGGTGTCCTTGACGGCCACACGGGCTTCATAGCTGCTGCAGCAGCCGGACCTGATGTGTAATCGTTTGATTTCCGTGCATTGGACTTGTGAAATGAAGACTGTGGGGTGCCAGATTTCCCTACGACAGAGTCCTTATGGAGTGAAGCTGGCATTAAATTTCCAGTGCTACCACTACTCTCCTTCCCTGAGCTGAGCTTGTCCTTACACTGGGCAATGGTAGAGGTGGGGGTGGCCCGATGACGAGGCAACAAACTTGCAGAAACATCCTCTTTGCCTGCGTGTTTCCCTTGTTTGTCAGTCTGCTTGGTGCTGCCTCCTCTCTGCTGACCGGTGAGAATGGCGGTGCCCACAGGAGGGGACGACTGGCCTGAGCCTGCAGGTGCCAGTCTGGGGCTCTTACTCTCACTTCCTGCCTGTTTGGACTGGCTGCCGGGGTTATTATCTTTCCCTGAGCCAGAGTCTTTGTTTTTCTCTGTGCTTCTATAACTGGAGTCTCTAGAGGGAGGTCTACCCTTGTCGGAGTCTCTGCTAGATGGTCTGTCTTTACCTTGACCTGAGTCTTTTCCTGTTTCCCTGCTGTATTGTCTATGCTTCTCAGAGTCCCTTTGCCCTGCATCTCTACTGAGAGACCTCGCTTTTTCCACTTCCTTATAGCTGGAATCTCTTGAAGATGATTTGCTTTTATCGGTTTCTCTATTGCTCGACTCTCTGCTTGCCTGCCTCCCCTTCTCTGTCTCTCTGTTTAACTGTCTCCCCTTTTCTGAATCTCTTAAAGGATCTCTACTTGGAGGTCTTCCCCTCTCAGATTCTCTCAGACCTGAGTCTTTACTCGACGATCTCCTCTTTTCTGGCTCTTTGGCTGCTATTTCACCCTTGTCAGAGTCTTTTTGCCCAAGTTCTCTGGATGATCTGCTCTTGTCAGAGTCCTTCGAAGGTTGGTCTTGACTCGACACCCTCCCCTTGTCTGCATCTCTCACCCCGTGGTCTCTGGATGGATGTTGTCTGTTTCTGTCTGTGGAGAACAGTCTACCTCTTTCATCATCTCTGTGGACTGGACTCTTTGAGTCTTTGCTGGCATGTTTGGATTTTTCAGGGTCTCTGGCAGGGGAGGGGATGAGGGGAGGGGGTGAGGTAAGGGGTCTTGACACGATCTGAGGTGGGGAGGTAACTCCTCTCTGTCTGTTCAGCTGGTGGGGAGAGGGAGGGAGAGAAGGGGAGCTGTGGCGACGTGAGTCAATGTTCCGAATGCCGGGATTCACCAGGGAGTCTCCTACTGTCACGATCTCATGGCTTTGGGGCTGAGACGTACCGCCTGTAAAATTAAGAGAATTGGAAACTAAAATTGAGACTATCATTCACCTAAAATATAATTATTTTCAAAGTGATTCTGAAAAAGAAATATCAAATGTATCTGTAATTCTACAACCTCTTGAAACTGTTTTAAATCAAAAAAGAGATACATATTCATACCTGGAGAGGGCATAGGCCGGGGGCCTATTGAGCGTTGACAAGGGGGGTAGCTGGGGTGCCGGTTCCTTGTGTAAACCCTGAGCTTGGGGGTGTTGGCGGGGGAAAGGGTGTCAGAGCGCCTTGGGGATTCAAATGGATCTGGAAAGTCTAGAAAAAATTGTCACAAAACACAGTTTAGTTTAAAACTTTTTGTCAGTCTAAGCAAAGTGTAAAAAAAAAAGGAATGAAAAAAAGTCTTGCATCTGACTCAGGTGTGCAAAAGATCCACTGTTTAACTGTTGAAGTATTAAAAAAATATTAGCTCAGCCTCTCTGCGCAGCACTAATGTTATTATAAAATTCTATAATATTATTATAACAGTGTAATTAGCCTCAGTAACAGGCGTGTTGTGAAATGATAATTTTACAGACATCATAAGCAGCACTGTTGTCATCTTTCATGATGAAATGACACCACACTTTGTACTGTTTCTTTCCTTTCCATCATGACTCCTTGTTGAAAGTTTTCAGCACTGTAGATGCATGAGTTTAAAGACTCTGCTTTGCAACTGGCAGAAAAACATACTGCTGTCAATAAAAGGAATTCAGAAGCTCAGACGTTCTTGATTCGCATCCCTCGAATGAATGGTATAACACATTGAAACCTGAACTACAAAAAATCACGATTATGTATAGTGATGCATGTAGGTTACCTGCTATGGTGGGTGGGCTGTGGGCTATCGTGCGATTATCCTCCGGAGCCATCATGTTTTTTAGGTCAGACTCTATCACTGGTGGGTGACAAACAAGGATCCTACAGGTGTACACACAGCGCTTTCGAGCATCCAAAGTACTCCAGTACATCCTTGAACACCTGCAGAGAGGAAAGAATTAATTCAGTCTGCATTTTTAAATTTCCTCCAGCAATCAGATGTACTTTAATTGAAGAGAGAATGGTAATGATGGCACTAAAAATAACAAGACAAGTCTTTTTAGATAAATGAAACGGTATTTAAAAACTTACTGGTATCCTACAGGGAAGAGTTTGCGTTTGCAGTCTGAGAGTTCAGTCAGTATCCCCAAACAATCAATGGTCATGGAGCCTGAAATGATGACATTTAAATCAGCAAACAGGACACACTGGGAGTCAGTCAAAGAGAAGGACGTTTAGCCACCACCAACATTGACCTACCTATCATCATGTGGACATTTTCAGGCTCCAATCCTGCCAGCCACTTCCTCCTGAGACTAATGCCCTCCAGGTCCACCAGGATCCTGCGGGTCACCTCAAACCCAGAAACCACCTGAAGAAAAAATACACAAACACAGAAAAGGTGAGGAGAAAAAAAAGAACCATCTTCCTTCAAGGTAGCTGCCATCTAAATGTATTAATAACCTTTAGATTTTATAGTAAGTAATGATTTTTTCTTACCTCTCCCTTGATGAGGTCCCT
The DNA here is from genome assembly GCF_008729295.1 of Plectropomus leopardus. Taxonomy (NCBI): domain Eukaryota; kingdom Metazoa; phylum Chordata; class Actinopteri; order Perciformes; family Serranidae; genus Plectropomus; species Plectropomus leopardus. Next base: position 16,895,720 of record NC_056467.1, on the reverse strand, counting down.
GTGCTTTGGACAATAGACTTTCTTGTCCTCCAGGAAGACGCAGTGGCACTGGCGAGCGCACATGAAGTGGTAGTTGCTTTTGCAAGAGGTGAGGCCACAGCCAACTGTGGCCCCTGGCTTTTGACACTTTTCACAGCGCTGAATACAAAGGACAACAGGTTGTAAATGTCTGTCCGATAATTAAACAATGACAATAGAGGGGGAACCTGTGAAGGACAAGTGTCTTACCAGCTGTTTTCCCCTGAGAACAGCCATGTGAACATTCTTCAGAGAGCCGTCGTCGTCTTCAAACACCTCGGCAGACCACAGGGCGCAGTTCACATGAGTCCACTCGTTCTGACCGATGTACAACAGCCTGCCACCCTCCTGAAACAAACAGGCATATTAGACAGGCAACACAAAGTGATTCTTATGTGTGTTAGTGTCAGAGCAGATTCTGAACTCACATTTGTGTTCTCGTCCCCATACTTCAGACAGAGAACACACTGCCTGTTGTCACTAACTCCTGGCGGAGGAGGGAGCTCTGGGCTGTCTTCACGATCTGAAGAGAAGAATTTAGATGAAAACCAGTGAGTGACAAGATGTGCATGACAGTGTTTGTACATACAGCATATTTACCGTTTGCCTTACCAGGTAGGAGTGGAGGTGGTGGTGGCAGAGATGGAGGGAGAGGGGGAGAGGAGGCTGGAGAATCTGGTTCCCCTGGGGTTTTGGGCCGAGGAGCTGGGATGATCTTTTTCATGAGGTGGGGGAGCTCAGCGCGGGAAAGCTCCTGTCTCTCCTGCCACTGGGCATAGTTGTGGTCCAGGGACGGAGGCAGCACAGCATTCGGGAGTAGCCCACTGCTGGAGAACAACGGCATCCACAGACAGGCACTATTAACTTACGTCCTTTCAGGACCAACGATGATTGAGTGAAATGTGAAGTTGTGATTCCCTTATTGCCTGTTATAAACAACAGTACAATCCCAGAGAACTTCAAAATAAACACGAAAGTCATTATTTGGGTTTACAACTTCATTGAAGCCTAAGGGCATGAGAAAGACTCCAAGAACACAATTCAGGGTCAAGTCTGCGTGATGGGGATTTACACATGACAATGATCATCTGCAAAACTCGAGATTAATCGATAGGCAGCTTCCATGACAAAGAAAGGAGTTTTCCCTAAATATAAAAAGTAAAAATTCAGTCTTGCTTTGTGTTTTTTAATCTTGACAAGGTGGCTGAAAATATTTATATTCATGTTTATTCACCTAAAAATCAAATGCTACTGCTCCACCCACTCCTTTATCGTGTGTCAAGTCAAGCCACTTTTATTTATAAAGCCCATTATCACAAATCAGAGTTTGCCTCAGAGGGCTTTACAGCATACGTCATCCCTCTGACATTCGACCCTCACATCGACTTGTAAGTATGGAAGACTCTAATAACCATACATGTGATGTTTACATTTTCTTGACAGAAGTGTAGAAAAAAAGTTTTAAAATAAAAAAAAGCCTAAATTGATATAAAATAGGCTGATGTCTTCATGTGAGAAAATGTTTTCTCTAACACCACTCATGCGCAAGCTCTTTGATTTGTTAGCATAGAAAATACCCCTACATGCAGTCACCAACAAAAAGGAGTATGCAAGCAGTAATAAATAATTGCAAGGAGCAATGCCAAGTTATATAAAATACATATTTTCCCTCTTACTTGAAGTGCTATTTATTAAGCTAGATTGTTTTTGTGTGAGTTGTCTAGTGTTGGAGATAATGGCTGTGGAGATGTCTGCCTTCTCTCATATTTAATGGAACAAGATGGAAGCTACTGCCAGCTCACCTAGAACCACCAAGCTAGCAAACATCACAGCGCAGCTAAAGGGGATGATATTAATGGTTACATCTCACACTGTCACAAGCACGAGCCTTTCGTCTATGAGTTAATGCATGCTCCCTTCTGTACAGAGATACAGCTGGCAGGCGTTCAGCAGAAAAAAATGTTCCATCATGAAACTGCTCACAGCAAGGTCTGTAGATTATCTTGAGTAACCGGGTCATGATTTCTGGAAAGAGACATTGCTGTCAGTGTATTTTTTTTGCCGCTTTGAGCAACACAAGCTGAGTGCCACCTAGTTCCATTATACTGGATAAAAGGCAGACAACTCTACAGCCGATACTTCAACGCTCGCCAACTCACACCAAAACAATCTTGACTGAGAAACAGCATTACAGGTAAGAGAAAAAAATATTCATTTTTGGTTTTTGAGTGAACTGGACCTTTAAGGTTTGGCTAAGTCAAGCAAGGCTGGATAACTGATGTGATGTGAAGTCTCGTATATAATAAGACAGCAGAGCCATCTAAATCCAGTGATGGCCACAGGATCCACTGGATGGATCATTGGTTTCCTGGGATGAAGCACTGATTCATAACGCAACAGTCCAAACTGACAAGTAAACCATAATGAGACCACAAATATGTATCAAAGAGCCTTTGAATGAAATGTGACACTGTTACGGTTTGCCTCCCACAATGCCTGGAGGACAGGCAGAGTAAATGGTCTGGGAAAGCCGATATCTAAATTTAAGTAAGCTGGTGACTGAAAGAGTTTGTGAATGAGTGAGTGAGAAAGTGTGAATGAGTGTGTGTGCGCGTATGTGTGTGTGTAGGAAAACTTCCAATATGCAGAGCAGTAAACATACCATTCATATACAAAGTAGAGCACCACAAAACAGGGGCTATAAGCTTTGAGTTATTGCTTGTAATGATGTCAAATGATCTGTAAACAGCATCAATTATTCAATATGATAATTTCATTATTCATTATTGATGTAAAGGCAAATGCACTAATAAGTAGTGCTGCTGTCCTCCATGGATAGGTTTGAGGTAAGTGTTCACATGCTTATACAGACAAAGAACTAACTACAACTTCATTAATCATGTATTTTCAAGTATTTACATAAAAATATAGATGTTGACTTTTCAGTCCATGTTATAATAATCACATGAATCAGTACTTCTGTGAGAGAAGGCCTCCAGTCATTTATTACCCACTTACATCCGTCACTCAGCTGCTCACTGGGCTCATTAAATCAGAGAAACTGAAATCAATGTCATTACTGCACCTTAAAACTTAACTGGTACCTTTAATCACAGTCACTGTCCTCAGATAAGGCATTTTGAAAGAACCTCATTGATCCACTCATGAATGTCTCAAGCTGTTGAGAGAGTCCTCTTCAGTTTTTTTATGTTATGGCTGAGAGAGTGTTTTAGTTGTGATTCCCAAAACTGAACATCAAACAGATTTGCTCACCACTTAAAAAGATAAAGTGACAAACTAAAATTCTGATCCTCCCTCTTGGCTGTTATTTTCACTCTTTTTACTTCGAGGCTGTTGTTACAGTCAGCCCACACATTTTTATAAATATTAGTTTGCTGCTCTCCTCATATATACAGATGATGGTACAGCCTGTCCCAGAGAAACCACATCTTACTCTTCATTTCAATAATTATAGACCTGAAGTTCTTGAAATCTGCAGTTCTTCACCAAGCTCCTTTGGACGGGTTCACATTACAGGAGTATTAAATTCGAATTTTCTTCTCTGTCATTATGAACGTAACTCGCACTACAAGTTTGGAAAATAACAGCACATCACACACTTCTCAGTACCACTAACATTGAAAGCAGTGCCTGTTAGGGGTCTTAAAAAAATCTCTTTGTGACTTTCCTCATATCAGTTTGAGCTCACATTTTAACTTTTTGTCTAGTACTTTTGCCTGATTTTATGGCTTTACTTTCCATTGCTTTATAATACCACAATTTTTTTGTGCAAAATTGCTACAGGAAGTACAAAAAAATCTACATAAAACATTAAATAGTTACATCATAACATTGTGAAAATAATCTTAAACCAAAAGCACAAGTTTACGTGTTACTCAGAGCAGCTGGATTATGTACAGTGAACTGACTACGGTGTGATGGATACTCACTTGGCGGAGACTTTTTGCCTTTCCCAGAGCCTGGACTCTTTCACTTTGAACCACGGGAAGATTCGGTCCATTTGCTGAAACAGAAAACATTTGATATAAAGCACCTGCACAGAGCTACATTTGGGGCAAGATTTTGGTTAATTACACTGTTGACCACAATACTGAACCATAGTGTCTACAGGTATCCGATACCTTTCATGCTTTTTAAGACCTTTTCACGATTATTTCTAATCAAATTATTTTTTTATCCAAGAATTGCAGGTAAGTATAAAGTTCCAACTATATATGCAGCATCGTGCAGAGGTAGATGTAGGAACAGGGTTACTAGAGTGAGTCAGGTTAATCTACATTTTGCCATCAGTTAAGTGCAAGTACAAAGTAAAAAGACATTATAGGCTCAGTTGTAGGTTTAAGGTTTTGTAACATCAGGTATGTTGACTTTTATGCAGAAGAACTAGCCTAATTTTGACAAAAAGAAGGCCTCACAAATTTACATTTCAGACTATTCAGTAACTTTAAGGGCCTAATATTTAAAAATTGAATTAAGGACTTTTTTATATTTTTTAAAGACCTGTGGACACCCTGTTAACCTATGCCTACAACAGGAACACCCTAATCAAAATTAAAATTAAATTTTATTTCAACATGTCAAAAAGAAAAATGAGAAATGATTATACAAACAAGCCGACCGACCAAAAAATTAATATTTACACATGATTAAAAACAAAGCAAAAATAAATTGTAACACACGACGACTTGGTTTACATATTCAGAAAGGAGTAAGAAGAGGTACAAACTTATTTCATCCCACCCCTTCTACGTAAGTTATTGAACATTAATTAAGCAGCTTCATTATCAATTTAACCCCTATACTCTAATTAATTTATGCATCATATATGCATACACCCACATACCCGACTCCAGTTTTACTCCACAACTTTTCCTGCTGATACGAACACTGTAAGTCTTTTAATTAAATTTTCAGCTGAAATTATAACTCCCCTTTCAATCACTGAACAGCTTTTGAATATTTCATAGTAGTAGGTTATGAGCATGTGTGTGATTATGTGTGAAACTGCAAAGAATATGACATTGTGTAACTTGAGAAACAGCACTTAAACTGACTGATATGACCCAAAAGTGCACAACTGTCCTAATGTCATTGGAATTTAAGAATTTCAGTGGAATCTATGAATACTTGTGAGCTGTACTGTTATTTTGTTGTTTTCAGTGGTGCTGAGAAGACGGAGTCGATTTATGGATCTTACCCGAATGAAGAAAGACTTGACCATGCTGTTGGCTTTCCTGCTTTCTGGCTGGCCACCGTCACTGTTAATGGCGGTCTGAATTATTCGTGTGATGTCATCACTGAACTCCAGCTGGGAGAGAAATGAAGAGCAGACACGCAGATGCAGAGAGTGATTGTTAAAACAGTGAAGTGATGATGAACACTGGTGGAAAGGTCACTGCAGTAGATGTCTGTGTTAATTTACCATTGTACAAGACAGGCCTGACCGCAAGACCAGGACACGTATTGAAATTTACTATTAAAAACGCTTTAAAGCTGTGACTCTTATAAATACAGACTGCTCTGCGAGAGCTTGTGATGACATCTGAATGAACCTTTATTATTCCAAATCATAAGGCAAAAAGATTTTCTCATGTTCGGGAAAACATTGTCAGCCTGCATAGATCCCTTCTATTCTCTAATAAATGTACAATAAACATACACACATATGGTATACAACACACTTTAATGGTCTTTTGAAACTGCCGGCTCCAGTTTGTCACAACAGCAGAGACACTGCTCGAAAGATAACGTACTTACCACTGATTTGTAGCGACCCTGATCCATCTTTTTCTCAACAGACTCCAGGTCTGGAGGGGAGTCACTGGGAGGTGTGGGGGTGACTTCTGTCAGGACTGGAGGATCTGGGCCCTCCGGTGAACGACGAGATGGAAGACTCTCCTCTGTTTCTGGATTCAGCTCTGGAGGCTTCACCGCCTGTCCCAAAGCCAGAGATTTACGCTGAGTAAAGATCTCACTGTTATGTTTATTTTAGCTGTGGTTGGAGCTTCAGCTGTTTGTAACTGAATATGTCTGTGTACCCATCAGTGTTTACTCTATATCCATGAGTGCAGCAATATAATAAGGTCAAGTACACCACTAGTAAAGGAATGAATACAAATCTATGTATACTATAATTTCAAATACAGCAATTTGAACTGAAACCACAGAAGAAGAAGCAGCAGTGTGTGTGTGTGTGTGTGTGTGTGTGTGTGTGTGTGTGTGTGTGTGTGTGTGTGTGTGTCTAACCTGTCTGTAACGTAGCAGGTGTGAGGATGTGCGTGAGTTAAGCAGTGCAGTAAGGACATGGCGGACGCATCCCTGAAGCTCTTTCTCCAACGCCGTCCTCCATTCAGCCGGATGGCGCTCCGTACATTTGGTACACGTGTAGGCAACACTCTCTGGCAGCTTTGATAGCAGTTCGTACATTTCGTCTGGGGGACAGCGAAAAAAATGACAGGTCATTATTGCTCCCATTATTAGGTCTTTCAGCATCTCATCAGCATGACAGCACTCACAGGATGGCCTGTCAGTCAGCCCCACACACACACACACACACACACACACACACACACACACACACACATATACACAGGCGCGTGCACGTGCGCGCACTGACAACTGACAAGACAAGTGAAGCGCAACAAGTACTGCTGCATACTAAACACTTCACTCTGCATGTGAAGAATAAGCAGTAAACTTTTATTTTAGACTATGTCAACACAAATTCAATTTAAAATATGATTTTTTTGAAAACGAGGTCCATTCACACAGTGGAACGGTGTTTTAGCACCATTTCAGAAAAATAACTGTCAATCCTAACACACTGGAGAAACACATATCACATGCCGGTGTTAACATGGAGCATATTGTTTACACTGCAGCTGGTTGTTTCATTGAAGGAAATGTTATGGAGGAAGAACAGCACTGGCTAACTGAGATTTACCGTAGACAAGGTTTCCGGAAAAGTGTCACATGATACAGGTGTGACAAACCACTGTTAACGGCCAAAATACACAGACACAGGGACACAGACGCGCTGCGACATGTTTGCTGCGGCATGCGAGGCGCAGCGGAGCACGTCCGTCATAATCAACCAAAGCTACTACACTGACCAAGGAAGCCACATTTTTACTTTGCTTGTCTTTTTTTTTTCTCTTTGAGAGGCTCTGCGGCCGTCCAACAGGTGAGAGCTACATAGAACTGTGTGAAAAAGAGTATCTGTTGAAAAAACTAAAAAATGCATATCTCACTGTTCAAAATCCTGCATAACCAACAGCATTATGAGGGCGATCACACCGAGACGGGCGCTCCTCTCTTGCTGCTATGCAACTTAATTTTGGGCGGTTTTGGGCACGCATAAAAGCTAAAATATTCTCAACTAGTCCACTCAAGGCATGAATTCACACCACTCGTCAATGTCACTTTTGGCAAAGCCCACGCAGTCCTGCTCCCAAGGTGCTCCCAGCTGTCTTTCCGGATACGCTTCCAAGGCGTTTTTGGGGTGGTTGCACCTGGCACTATTGCCCCCTGTTACTTGGCAAAACTCGATATGTAGCAGCCACACGCTGCAAAGATATAGTCTGTGTAGCTCATAAAAAACCCTATTCTGTACAGACTAAAAAGCAATCCACAATTATTTTCAAATTAAAAGGCATTTGGCAGCGTTTTCAAAAGTCTACATTTTAGGGTTTCGGAAATGCTGGCGTGGTGTGGACTTCAGATGTAAACGTAGCAAATAATGTATTTTAAAAGCAATTATTGGTGATGTAGCTACTGACCTGTCAGATTCTCACACTTGGCATGAACCCAATGGTTGCAGCGGCCACACTCCATCATCTTGCTGTCGTAGTCGTCATCGTCATAGCACTTATCACACAGTGGGCAGAAGTTTCCTGAGTGAGAAGAAGGTGACAGGTATGGCAAGTTTAGACCATTCAAATGTTATTATTCTAATGACCAGTATCTGCTTGAAGTTACTTATGAAGTCTTCCAAAGTCAGATTCTTAAGAAATCCTTCTTGTTTAGTCTCAGGAAGAACACCAGTATGTGTACTGACTCCTCAACAGTGAACAGAATTTTGGATTGCACGTTTGTCACTCACCTTTAGCAAAGAGTTTGGCACAGTCATGACACATGGAAAAGTCATGTGACCACTGGGCATCCCAGGACTTCCCAGGTTTAGTGGCTCCACAACTTTTACAACGCACACACTTGGTGCACACCTGAAAACACAAAAACAAGGTGGTGACTGCATGGCAGAAACTCGCAGGCAGTTGTGTAAAGAGCAGGAATGGTGTGAGAGTGTCACTATGAGAGGAGTAAAATGTTTTCATAGACACGGCCTGTGAGAGGGTCCCATTACTGTAAGTAACACTGTTGTGAGAGTCCGTAAAAATGTGTGAACAAAAGGAGAGGTTTGTGAAAAATGTGTGAGCGTAATGTTAAAGTTTGGTCAGACACCGGTGAAACTGTTAGAGTTACATTAAGGTGAGAGGGAAAAGAGGAGTCTAAAGGAGGAGTGGTGTGTGTCCATACCCAGACTCGCTTCTTCTTGGTGGGTCTGGTAGGGTGGTTGGGACCCAGGCACTCCGGGTGATAGCTGTTACGGCACTTATTGCACTCTAGCAGCTGCTGCTGCTACAGTGACAGAGGACAAAAGTAGCCAAATTAGTAATATTCACCCCAGCCATCTAGCATTATTTTGAAATGCATGAATGAACAAATTAGATTCAACATTATAATGTTTTCTAGAGGGTGAGAGAATCTAAAATTTTCTGCAAAGGTTTAACTACTGTGCAAAACCTGGTTTATTAACTGCTACATTCATCGTGGGCTTTATAAACCATGGACCATCATTAACAATGGCATTACCATGTAGCTATAATGTGAGCTGCATAGAACTTGGCAGGGTTTGTAGACAGCCACTTAGTGACAACTGTAGTAAAGTTTTTGCTTTTGGCTTTGGGTCGTCACAATTAACTTTATAATTAGAGTTTTTCCGCTGCCTCCAATACTGCCTAAAATCCTGCATTCCAACGACACATCAAATTCCACAAAGAGCCCAAAAGCAACAACGATAACCAACAAAAATGTTAGATTTATGGTTCTGGATGGCCAACTCATCACTCGTCGAAAACATGGGATTTCGCTTTTCGCTGCTTAATGGATCGGAACAGTATTTGGTATCGATTTATTTGGAATTTCAGAACATCTCTGTTTATAAGACACAGCTGTTTTTTCCAGTTGCAAACCAAGAGCCATTTATGCATACCAAAATTAAATATCCACAGACAAGTGAACAATTGTTTCATGAGACTTTCTATTTCTCTGCATAAAAAGATATATTAAAGGTATCTTGTGAAGTTTTTGACGACTAGTAGAGATACAGAGCAAGATTTTTGTGTAAGTGTGGCTCCCTGATTTGTTTGTTTTTGTCCACCTGCACGAGGGTGCACTTGCATCTGCATGTAGATAAATATTTCTGCCAATGGTTTCACACTATTCCACTGATTAACAGGTGGTGGTAACGCGGCAACACAGGATTACAACAACAAACGCAGGGAGGAAGAAGACTGCTTTCAAGTACAACATGGATGTAAACAATACAGGACAATCCTGCATTGTTGGTTTGCAAGAAAACTCCACAGGACACTTTAAAGTACGATTTTTAAGATCATCTAGCACAGATTTTGCATGATATTATGTATGTACAGCAGTTTGAAATTCCAGAAGTCTCACCAGAAGCTGAGATTTCAGGCTCTTAGCGCCACACTCTGCTGAGGAATCAGAGCATCAGAGACTTGCTGCTGTTGAGGCAGTTCTTTGGTCGCAGATGAAAGCCAATCAAAGTAAAAGTGATGTAATGCCCTTTAGAAAATATCTATTTCTAGTTTCTTAGCATTCAGATCATCTGCAGACGTGTTGGTGTTTAAAGACCAATAACCAACAAATCTAAAAAACGATTAACATGCACCAACAGGACAAACAATCCAACGGGAAGTTGATTATGTTACTTAGACCAAACATGTTTATGAAAATCCTAAAGTGACAACCATACAAGACTCGCCCAATGCACATTTTACACAGGACTTGAGATAAATAATAAACTCATGGCGTGAATCCAGGAAGCTGATTAAGAGCTGTCTGTTGGCAAAGCTAACAGGCTTCTTTCTAGGGAAGATTCTCCAGCCTTTACACACTGTCACTCCACACTGAGCTTCTTTTGTGTGCAGCTTTAAAATGAACAGAACTGTTCTGAATGGCTTACTTTGGTTTTCTGGTGCTGGCGTCCACAGGCCTGGCAGAACCTGCATCGTCGACAACACCAGTTCTCAAACTGCTCCTGGAGAGGGCGCTCCGACTCCCCCAGGCAAAAGAGATGGAACGGTTCACAGCATACCTGACAGAAGACAAACTACGAAGAGACGTAACAAACACAGGGGAGAAAGACAGAGACTGTTAGAATATAGGTTTAATGACTGCTCTGACAAAAGGACAACAAATTAAAAGGCAAACAAGTTTTAAAGACAATGACTATTTTTATTACCTCAACATTTCCACTGCTTGCACATAAGAAGCAGAGCACCCGGGGCGTGACAGGCACAGAGGTGAGCAGGCTGAGGCCGCCAGCCTCCCACACCTTCTCCACATCATGGTCCCTCTTGAAATCCACTCTGATACGATGCACTCCGTCGCAGGGCGCTCTGGGCTTCGCCTGGCCCCTAGTCGAGGGAGTGCTTAGCCAGTTTAAAGTACTGCTGCTGGGGGGTTTAGTGGTCAGCGGCTTCTCATGTTAAGCAGACAAGAGGAGAGCGACAGAGGAGGGTGAATATCAGAAATTACACATGATCTACAAGTTTTGATGTGAATTATGTGAGAAAACGTAACTGGATAATGACTACTTCTTACCTTGTCTTTTGGTCTCTGTTTAGGAGACGGAGGAACAGAGCGAGAAGTTGGCTTCTTCAACTGTTTTGATTCACCTATGAAAAAGAGACAGAACGAACGACACATTTAGACTGAAAGTAAATAAAGAGGATTAAAGCTGTGAGGACTGCAGATTATAACCAGCTGAAAGTTCTCCTGGTTTGAATTCCTTCAGTGTTTATTGTTCAGGAGGTTTTTGCACAAAGAATTATCTGCAGGTCTCCTCTTCTCAAAAGCAAACAGACAATGATTTAAACCAGTAGAAATACTAAATAAAGCCGTTTCATGTCACAATTTAATGTGCTGTTTGGCATATCGCAGATGGTCCGCTAGCCCAGCACTTGCTAATGTGCGCTCTCCTTTTTTCTCTCATAACTTAAGATCCGAATGCTCAGGATGTTTTCACCAGGAGCTGAATTTTCAGAGCTGAGAGTATTATCAGAACTCTCTTCTTCTCCAAAACAAACCAACCCTGTGATTTAAACTGATAAATATGCCAAATAAAGTAGTTTAATGCAAAAATAGATCAGTGTTTTTCCGACAGGCTTGTCATAAAGGGGATACTAACTACACTGGCCGAGGCGAAAACGTGAATGGCGCCTTTTAGTCTTTGGTCTGTCTGTTCTGAACTACAGTAGAAACATGTTGGTGTAACATAGTAATCTCTGAAGATGAAAACCTGCTCCCTATGTAGACATAAACAGCTCATTCTAAGGTAACGAAAACACAGTCATTCTTACTGTCAGGTGATTATACACTTCAGGAAATATACTAATTGTATTATATTCCGTTTCTACCAATTGATCCCCCTAAATCCTACACACTGGACCTTTCCAACTTTGATAGATTGCAAAAAGTGTGACCAGTTGTTTACCTGTATCTGAAAGAGTTGTGGTTGCGCTCGGCTGTTGCGATGAGTGCTGCTGGGGCTTCTTCTTGGGCTCGCTCAGAGGAATCTTGGGTGAAGCATCTTTTTTTGAAGGCGCCTGACTTGTAAGAGGCCGTTGCAGCTGTTGTGATGGTTGATGTGATTGCGTAGACTGGGAGGGGGAATTTTGGGCTGAAGATGACGGGGAAGAAGACGATGACGACGAAGACGATGATGAAGTGGAAGAGGACGAGGACGAGGACGAGGAGGAAGAGGTTGGTACAGACTGCTGTGGTTTGTGTCCTTTCTTACTGGTGACGCTGCTTGAGACTGAGAGCTGTTTGGCGTCTGGTGACGGGGCTGGAGACTGAGTCTGGGCTGTGACTGTGCTGGGTGCCTGAGGGGGTTCAACCGGGGCAGGGGAAGATGCGAGGGCTGGAGATGATTGCTTCGATGAAGGCTGCTGTCTGGACTTCTCCTCCGCCAACTTGAGTGGAGGAGTTTCGCTCTTTTTGCGGGGAGGCTCCTCCTTCGGTGGTGCAGGAGTAGTTTTAGGGACAGACTCTAAAATCGGTCCTTTTACCGGATTGAGACCCTCCTTCTTCTCAGACAACTTGTTCTTTTTCTTGTCTTTCTTGCCTTTGCCTTGCTTCTGAAGAAACATTTTTGAGGGCATCCACTGCAAGTTCTGACACTTCCTCATCCTGTTGACAAAATTCAAACTTTAATTTCTTAAAAATGTAATTAAAGTGAATTTGTTATTCAAGACCTACTTGAGAATAAAACAATCATTGTGAAAAACATCAACCAAGACTCACTTGCAGCATTGTTTTTTAATGTTTCGTCCTCCAAACTTAGGCTTATCGAGACAGTTGGTACAGACACCACAATCTTCTGGAACTTGGCAGCCTGAGCACTGACCACAGCGTCGTGACCGACGTCCCTTCTTAGGAGGAGCTTCTTGCACGGCCTTTTGCCGTGTCTCCCGTGGCTTTATGGGAGGGGACTGAGGCTCTGCCTCCTCTGAACCTGCTACTGATGACTTGTCTGTAGGAAGAGGTGGATTACAAATACCGATTACTGAGACACAATAGTACAGGATTTACTTAACTCACCAGAGTTTAAGAAACTAAACCGTTTTTGGGCCCGGTCAGAAAAAGCACAGCAAATAAATGCTTTGCACATTGTTGCCCCTCAAGAAAAAATGATTCAGATAATAATGTAAACATTGAGTTAAGGCCCATTATATATGACATGTATTGCCTAAATTATTGCACTTTAGACTCTAAGCATCTTTTCTATGATATACTGCTTCTGTTGACTAATCAACAGTTTAAGATTTGGCTTATTCTTAATTAAGATAGTCAAAAACTGCTTTGTTTATCTCAGCTGTGAACAGCAGTAGTTCATTGCTAGCATTTCAGCAGAAAAATAAAACTTCCATTTAAAACATATTTTAATGCATCCACATTTTCACAAATACCTAGGGCTATAAATAACTATTACTTTTACTGTTGATTAATCTGCAAATTCTTTTCAGGATTACAGATTAATGGTTAATTGGCTTGTTTAGTTGATAAAATTGTTAAAAATGCTCATTATAATTTCCCAGCTAAAGCCTGAAGTGACGTCTTCAAAATGCTTCTTTTATCCAACAAACACTCCCAAACTATCAAACATTTACTACATCATACATCATTTCATAAATGACAAAAAAAACAGCAAATTCTTACATTTAAGAAGCCAGAGCCAGCAAATACTGCACATTTTGCTGATTTTCAAAATTGTTGGTGATTAATTTTCTAACTAATCATTGCAGCTCTAAAAAAAATATAATGTGAAATGTCCAGGAACTTGTCTGTAAGATGTGTCACAGATGTCTTCAGAGTAAATGAACAGGCAAACATGGGAATGGTGTAACTGAGCTATTGATATGTCACTGACATCATCGTCATCCTCAACCTTACAACATTTCACATGTTCCAACATGGCATGAAAGCAGTCAGAATAACAGGAACAGGGCAGCCAAACTCTGCTCGTTCCATTGCCACTTCACTGTGTACTTGTGCTCTCATTGATGACTGGATTTCTCTGCTGTTGTGGTTGGTCTGTCCCCACTGCATGCAGCAGAAATTTTGCAGGACTCACACAGATGTTGCGTAACAAATACAAAACGCTAAGTTTAGTCGATCAGATTGCTTTACACTGAATCGTTAAGCACACCAACCTACCGTATACACCTAATATCTACAGTATGTGGTGTACAGTGGTGCTAACTAAGCCCCCACTCAGAATAGGCTTGTGTAAAATGACCTGATAATCCCAATGATGTGTAGTTAGTTTGTCCAGCTTTATGATTTTTTTTATGGATTCTTATTCTGTACTTTTTTCCTGTACTGCTATCAGTGAAGTAAAAAGGCTAAGTGCGACAGCCAAGAGGCTGTAAATCACATGCAGGTCACATGAGAGGTGACTGTGCTTACCATCATTCCCCATGGAAGATAAGATCTTCTCTCTCTCCTCCCAGGGCAAGGCACTAAGTGTGGGCATGTCATCAGGAAACACTGCCCGATTACGGCCAAGAGCCACAGCTGCACGACGACATACATGCTTGATGCGTGGACCACGGACTGAGGCCTCTGACGAGTCACTCTCTTGACCCTGCTCACAAGCACACATCACCACAAGCAAATGAAACAATAATTTGAAGGGTATGCTTTAAAATATTAGCAAACACACTGTCAATCATACACCACCACAAATATACAATGCAACAAGCTGAGATTTTAGGATGCTGTTGAAGTGAGATTAATTTAATTTGTTGTGCATGTTTCATGAAACCAAATAAAACTCTTTCTGCACAATGTTCCAAAATGATGATGATGATGATGATGATGATGATGATGCAGCAGGTGCAGATGCAGATAATGAGGTTACAGGGGAGTGTCATGACTAGAGGTTGGGCCAAAGCTATGAGTTCAACTGAGACAAGGAATTTTTATTTTCTTGAAAATGTGCAACAACCGCCTAGAACCATCTAAACTTTAGATTAACAGAAGAAGAACAGAGGAGTTTATTCTGGAAAATACTTTCAAAAGAGCAGCCTGTGTCGCTTTCTGCATAATGCATGAGCCTAGCAGAATTCCCCTTGAGTAACACCCTCTGTGGGACTTTCCTATTATCAAGTTTCACTTTGAGTACAAACACAGGTTTCTATTTATAGAAAACATTCATAGCATCATGTAAAAGTCACTTGCTTGTGGCTATATGATGAGAATGAGAAAAACAGATAAGCTTTGTTCTGGAGACACATTAACCACAATGTCAAGACATGAACAGAAAAACTGACCTGGCCCTTCGTCTGCTCTGCAGGCTTTAGCTTACTCTTCTTTATCTCGAAGAGCTGGGCTTTGGCCTTCTTCAGTAGTCCAACTACCCGCTTGTCGGTCACAGGCTGTTTCTCTGCTTGTGCCAACATTGATCCAAGAGAGGAGACAGGGAGCTGTTGTCTGCCTGGCTGCCCTGGAAGGCTTGCTGTCTGCTGGCTAGGAGCACTTTGTTTCTCTTTCTCCTTTTCCCCATCCTCCATCTCTGCTCCCTTCTCAGAGGATCTGCCTTTCTTTGATAGGCGTCCTTTAGCGATGGACATGGGCACAGTGGAAAGGGGCCCACGCACCTCTGAGGAAGCAATTTCAGAAACCATGTCAACTGACATTGATTTTTTTCTCCCTGGAGCCTTTTTTGGAGCAATAGATAAAAGGGCATCCTCAGAGTCCCTCCCATCCACAGTGAACAAGCTGGAAGGTGCACTGGGGGAGCCATCTGGTGTAGAAACCTTACTTCTTTTCTCCGAATCCTTTCTCCCTTCCCTCTTATTTTCCTTCTCTTTCTCTCGGTTTTTCTCGGAATCCCTTTCTTTTTCCTTTGGAGCAGGTTCCTGGGGAGCTGACAAGCTTTTCTCTTTACCTCCTTTCCCAGCTCCTCGCCCTGTGTCCTGGGCACTGGAAGGAAAGAGAGGGAAAACTGGGGAAGAAGTGGATGATGTAGTTGACAAAGGAGGTGGGTTTCCAGCAGCCCCTCTCCTGCTATCAGGTGTCCCTTGTGGAGCCAGGCCCATAGATACGGTGGAGAAGGTGCTGAAAGGAGGAGGAGTTAAGGCACTAGTGGCGAGTGGACTTGCAGAAACCCCTGGCAAAGAGCTGGGATTACTACAGGACACAGAGCCTGTCAGCCCAGACATCTCAGAGGAGCCTTTCCCCACAGACATTGGGCCTCCTATTTGGCTGCTGCGTCTGGTCATCGAGTGGGAAGGGGACCGCGGATGGCCACGTATTGTTCCCGGGACCAGTCGTCTCCTGCGCCGTGAGCTTCTGCTGGAGCTAGACGATGTCTGGTGTGGGGATAGAGAGCCAGGGCTGCTTCCAGAAGATGACTGCAGGGTAACAGACTCAAATATCCGAGAGTGGGCCTCGCTGGGTGTAAACCGTGGGGCGCGAAGCAACGGGCTGCGCTTGTGGACTGGTGCATCGAAGCGGGATGAAGAGGGATGTTGATGGTGGGCATGTGGGTGAAGAGGGGCGAACAGACGAGTCCCTGTCCCTGCTCCGCTGCCTGGCGCAGGAAACGCCACTGGAGAAGCTCCCCCTGCTCCACTAACACCTTGGGGCAACAGCCCCACATCTTGAGCTGTGAGAGGGGGAGGACGGAAGTTGTCAAATATGGGCTTGCGGATGAGGCCCTCCTTGGCATATTTAGCTGAGGAAAAGTACTGCTGCTCAGGGTGGGACAGGGACGTCCAGCGGAAGGTGGGCTCTCTCAGAATCGAGCGGCTTCGCTTGTCTGACAAGCCAGACAGAACTGACGGTCCAGCAAGGAATGGAGGGATGGGGTGAGTCATCCAGGGAGACTGCGAGTGGTGTTCACTGATAGCAGCTGTATTAGAGGAAGCTGACTGGGGAGGCTGTGGAGGGGTGAGGAGAGGGGGAGGTGGAGGTGAAGAAGAGGAGGAGGCTGTGGAAGAAGCTTGCTGGGAATTTACAAGTGTAGAGGAGGACATCAGCACTCCTGTTGGTGGGCTGATGAGAGGCTTCTTAGCCGTGGTGGTGAGAGTCTCTCTCACCCTCTGGCTCTGACCTCCCCTGCCGACTCCCTGTCCTCTTCGGCCTCGTCGACTCCTCTCTGGCAACACATGCTCCGGCTCAGGCTCAGAGGGAGGAGAGGGAGGCCGTGAGCTGTGTAACAGGTTGGCCTCCCTCTCTCCCTGTGAGGACGGAGAGTGATCCTCTGGCTCTGACAAAGCCTGTGTGGCCTCAGAAGCCTGGGAGTCGCATGATGAGTCATCCAAGCTGGGGCTGCTGGACCTGGAAGACTCTGCAGAGGAGAGCTGGGAGGAATGCTGCGACACGGCGCTTGAGCCGCAAGACGCCGCACTACTGCTGAATCGCCCGTTGGCGGCATTGTTGTTGTTGTTGTTGAGCAGACTGACAGCTGTTGACGGAGCAGTGGGGACGGGGGCAGGAGGTGGAGGAGGGGGGAGGGAGTCAATCGGAGCTGTAGTTCCAGTGCTGGTGACAGCAGGTGTAGAGGAGGCCAGTACAGGAGCAGGTGAAGAGGAGGTGGTGGAGGTGGGTTGGGCAGATGTGGAGACAGCTGCAGGGGTTGTTTCTAACCGTGCGATCTTCATATGGGGTGGTGGGCTTCCAAAGCTGCCCTCATCTTCAATGAAGCGCTTGGGGGTTTTGATGATGCGAAGGGAGACAGTGCTGACCACAGGCATGATGAACTGCCTGATGTTCTTCAGCTGAGTCTTCCTGATGCCAGCTTCGATGGCTCCTGCCCCGTTACCCCCGATGGCCACAGCTTCTTTCTCCAGTCGCTTCTGCGCTCCTTTCTTGGCGCGCTGCAGCAGCTGTTTAGCGATGGTTGCATCAGTGCGTTTAGAAGAGGGGACGATCCTGACAGGCTTTCTATGGCGAGGGCTTTTCCTGAGGCCCACTGTCCTGCCTGGCTTAGAGGGAGACGGGGAGGCAGGTGGATTGGAAGAGTCCTGATCCTCAGCACCATCCACATTACTCAGCATGGGCTGCTGAGAAGTGTGTGGCTCTGTGCCTCTATCCCCCCCTCTGACTCTGAAGACTTTCTGTTTCCCTTCCCCACCTTCAATGGAAGTAGGCAGCTGTGCAGCAGCAGCGGCTGCCGCCTCTGCTTTGAGACGCTCAGCTGAGGGTGGTCGCCCTCGTCTGCGTCTGGGGACACCGGGCAAAGTCTTAAGCCGTGACTTGAGAGGGGCGAGTTTAGTTGCTCTCAACCTCTTCAGGTTGGTAACTTTGGATTCACCCCGCCCACCTTTGGGAAGCTTTGCCTCTGTGTCATGTGGCTGAGCAGAGCCCAGTGGTGTCCTCTTAGCGCCCTTTCTGTCCTTGTCTTCCTCTGTGTCCATGCCCAGCTCAGAGCCAGCCTGCCTACTGTCCTCTCCTGCTGCATGACTGCCTGTACTCCAAGCTTTCTTGCTAGTTGAAGACGGGGGTCGACCTCTTCTCTTTTCCCCGGTGCCAGGTGGCCTCCCAGGTAGCCTTTTCACCCTCTCAGCTGGCCTTTCAGGGCCTTCAGGTTTGGCCTGTGTCGGGGAGGGAAGGGAGGAGGGGGAGGGTAGACCTGCAGCAGCTTTGTGGGCAGTGAGGGCCCGTGGGGGACGACCTCTAGGCTTCCTCTCCTGTGCGGTTGGGCCTGCTAATAAAACCAGAGAACAAAACAGAGGACATTTAGTCAGCATGGATGCATTTGACTAGGACAACCTGTACAAGCATCTCAAGACAACAGTAAGGTCCCTGATAGACCGGTACAAAGCTATCTTTAGTAACTTCACCTGAAGAGGTTGTTGAAGAGCTCTGTATTCTTTTTTGCTCAGCCACTGGTCCAAATCCTCTAAATGCTTCTTCCTACAAAATAAGGAAAAAGAAAACTAATGAATGTTTTGTAACCATGCAATTTTTGTGATGCATAAATACAGTGAAGCAGCAATGTTGGATAACAGGTCAAATTTACAGCATCCATCATTGCACATAATTGTCAGTTGGCCTAGATGTGCAGCACTTGAGTCGTATTTGAAGTCAGACGCAGATGACCAGGCTATAGGCTATAATGATGTCCTCAATCTCCCTTTTGCCTGATGGTTTACTCTGGTACACTCATATTTCTCTGGCTTTTGGGATGACACACTTTCAGCTGGAGAAGACTCAACCCACAACATACAGTTTGAATTGCAAACAACCAAATCTTACTGGGTGACTAGCACACTGTACTGCATTCCTGCTCCCTGAGGGAACTGTAAAATGCTTGGGTGGTTGATCATACATAGACAGTCAGAGGAACGACACACAAAAGAAGAAGAGCCCAGCCCTCCCAAGCTGTAGTTGGTAACTTTTAGAAAAACAGCTTTTTGTCACTATATACTGACAGTAGTTCATGGGACAGATACTCTGAAAAATTCTCCTTTGCCTCCTCCTAGTGCTCCTACAAACATTTGTAAGAATCCACTGCAGCTAAATGAAAAGAATTGAAGCAAAGGAGTCTCCAAGACACATGTCAGTCACGTAAATCATTGTCCATGAACAGCAGTCAAACTTGGCAGCACCAGAAAATGTTTCAGAAACATATTTAACTGTACTGTTAAGCTCTGAAGAACAAAGTTTGTGACTCATCTGCCACGCTAAAAACAATCCAGTAAAAATCAAGCAAGCATCCACTTTCTAATATTACCGCTAAACAGTGCACTAACACATTTGAGATGAGAAAATGGCGATGCAGTAACAGAATCCTGATTCATATTTGATCAGCACTGCATAGTTAGACAGTTTCACCGAAGTTCATGAGCAGTGACTGACATGATTGACAGCTGCATTAGACACTCCTCTAAATTTTGCAAATGCCATTACAAGGAGGTAGATGAACATGATTTCTTTCACATATTATCTTTCTCATGTACTATAATCAGGATATAGTGAGTTTCAGCAAATATGATATGATAAATATGATATGATATGATATGAAAAAACTGTATAAAAGTTACCAGCAGTAGCTTTAGGATTCAAAGTAAATCATCTCACATCCTGTCCACTAGTGAGGCAACAAATATGAAGTGTGGTTTGAGGATGGCACCAGAGAAAACCAATGGTGTTGCCTTTATGATAAGGCTCTATCCTTATACATTGTGTGACCATAACAGAACATCTCAAGAGGAGCTCATCAGACTCAGCTGTACATCCTCAGCCCTGAACTTTCACTCAGCTTTGACACCCTCAAAAGTACATACACACAGCTATGTGAGCTGTGTGAACAATCGAGCATGCCATCATGTTAAAAAGCCAACTGCTGGATGTTGACACATGTTCAGTATGTAGCATTATTTTGCTAACATAATCCTAATACCTAATATTAATTTATCTGCATGATAATGTGCTTTAAATGACCATGTTAGTACGACACACTTCCCTTGTTACCATACTAATGTAATAATAGCTGAGGCTGACAGGCTGTGCATTAGTTTTTCTGAGCTGAAGTAAAATTTTGGCCTGTTGGTTGCAAAACAGAATCTGAAAACATTAGGAGTCATGCTACGGGCACCATGGAGGTCTATTCCGAATTTCATTCAATTCATTCATCAAATAGTTGGCAAGATATTGTACTATATTATGAACACCCCACCTTGCTGCCTCAAAAACCTTTCCAACTTTTTTCACCTATCACTCCATTAAAATCACATTAAATACACAGTTGTGCCCCATGTGCCATGACTCTCATTCTTCCACTGAAACACTATGAGTTCAAAGCTTCACTCAACATGGTCTGTGTGTATAGAAACTTATGTGTTACTACCTTAGAACAAATGCAAGAAAGCATATTAAAGGAACACCAAAAAAGACTTAATACCCATCTGTCAGGCAGTGAGTCGACTGATGTGTCAAAAAAAGTATTTGAGAGCCTGAACTGGCAGATTAAACATGCTGGAACCACTGAAGTGCCATATTCTTGCACAACAAAACTAAACCATATTCAAAACACCAATATATCACAAGTTGCGCTTGATATTTCACTTAACCAATCTCTGACTTAAACATGTGTTAATCTCTTTTGATACTTGGTGGTTCAAGAAATGATGGGCGCAACTGTAGATGTGATATGTACAGACTGTACATCAACCGTTCCTCTCATGCATCAGTAAAGAGGTGTGCAACAGAGAAATCACTGGAGGATGATTAACATCACCAATATCCTCCCTGTGCCATTACTTCCTTGCAATCAGTGCGTGTGTTTAAGAGTGGAGGTGAGTATGTCATTTCATGATGTTTATTTATAGCAGCATGTGGGGATGCAGTTGAGGTCTCATTGGCCCAGTTTGTAGAGCAGCTGCTATCCAAGTGTAGTCCACACAAGTGTGTGCACATGCAAACTAATTTTCAACAGCTACGAGTCACATCGCAATGTGAATAATTGATACCTAAATGTGTCTGAAGCACGCAGACTGTGGAATCTAATTTAGAAATATTAAAACCACTAATGTGTGCTGCAGAACTGGCTCTTTCATCTGCTCTACATATAAACAAACAACAATAACAGACAGTCAATACTGCTGTTTATCCTGGCAGGCAATACTGATCCAAGCATCGTCCACTCCTTGCGCTTTCTCTCCTCTTCCCCTCTCCTCCCAGTAACACCAGCGTCCTCTCCTCCCAGAGCAAGCTGCTGCTCCTGGTTGGGGTTGTTGCAAAGCGGAGGGGGGCGGAGTACCAACGGACAGCTCTGACTCGCTGTGGTAGTGCAAATAGCAGTCAATGACATCACAACACGCATAGAGAGGACCGCACAGGTTCATGCACAGTCGTACATGCGCACATAGACCTTCTGATCTGTCAGCCACACACACTCGGTTAGAGAAAAGAAAAAAAAAACACACCCTCTGCGCGTGAACTGTACAGCAAGATGTAAACAAGCAGAACATAGGAGTGAGGATGCGGGGGAGGGGAGCACAGGCGAGGCAAGTAGCAAACACGAGTGAGAAAGGGAGGGATGTGGGAGGAGAGGGAAAAAAAGAGGCAGGGAAGCAGCATCTTGACCACATGCACCATCAACAACAGAACGAGCGCAGTCGTCTCCTGGGAGCGCTGAGGATGAAAAGGGTTTTGGGGTTTCAACACGCTCGTGCAGAATCTTGCCAAATCCCAATCTAAACAGGCCTCCCACACACGACAAGCCTCCCCTTTTACTCCCCCTTATTCCTGTTCTCTGCCATGCTCCCAAACACGTATTCAGTCACTCACTCATTGCTCGCTCGCTTCCCGCCCACTGGCTGCCGAGCTCAGAGCAGCAGCGTGTGAAACACAAGCCTCACCATGAGCTCAGTAGTAGGGCAGGCACGGGGAGGTAACTTCAAGAAGTAAACAAACACTGTAGTAGACTAGCAAGGTGAGGTTCATGTACCACCTTGCGATGCACCATGCAGGGGGTAAAAAGGTTACTGGAAAGACCCGAGTTTCTCTTTTCGCCGTTCTATTTCATCAGCTGAGGAATGCTTTTGAAGACAACTGTTCAAGTTCTTCATCTCTGCTGGCTTTTTCTGTCAGTCTCAGCATGAAAACCTGAGCGGTTTTACTTCCTGCTGGTGTGTCGCATCTCATAACACATCAATGCATAAATTACTCAATAAAAATCACCAAAGGTTAGAGAAAGGGAAACTGATATGAGTCAATATGGAAGCGACATTATTTTTTTCAGGAAATGCAAGGGACTGTCCCTGAAATTTTGAGACGGGTGTAAATTTGGTTTGAGGTTCAAATCTCAATATCATTATGACAGAGGTTTTGTGCTCTGAGAAAGCGAACGGGACTTTTACTGCCTTTCAAGACAACATTTAGAAGAAGTCAAACTGGTTATAGATGATGGGTTGCAGATCAGGGACTACTTTCCCAGGCAGGGGATAAACCAGGCTTTAACCTTTGAAACCTGAACAAATCAGCTTGATTTCTTTCAAAAGGAAGGAAGGCAATGAGGAACTTGACAAAAAGATGACCCAATAATTGCCCCCTCCCCCCAAAAAAACCCTGAGAATTAACAAAAAATGGAAAGTTAAAAAAAGGGGAAATTACTTGAAAAAAATTGCTCAAAAATAAAAATATATATTCCGTAACATATTATTAATATTTAATTATAATAATCCTAAATATCGTTTCTGGACATTTTCCCTCATTTTTATTGCATTATTTTCTAATAATTCTCCCTCTCTCTTGCTCTCTATATTTCTCTCCTTTTTTAACATTAATTTTTAGGTTGTTTTCTTGTCACCTCTTACCAGTTTCTTGCAATTTGCTCATTGCCTTTTCCAATGCCTTTGAAGAGAATTAAACCTTTTGTTCAGGTTCAAGGGTTAAATTACTTTGAAAGGCGTCTAAATGCAGCACAAGAAAAACTGATGTCCAGGTTTCAAATGGTTAACCTTGAAAAGCTTTGCCAAACAAGTGACTCTGTAACACGTCTACATTTTAAATCAATAAATTATGGAATCCCAGACTAAACTTGATTAGGAATCATTTTAAGCACCTATGCGAGTCCTCATTAGTGAGAGTTTGTGCACACAGCTTTAGCCTGCAGGTGCTCATAAAAGATGTGATGCATAACAAAAAGCCCATGAAACTTAAAGTGTATAAAAGAACAAGTTAACACAAGAAAAAAACATCTCTTGTCATGATCAGCTGACCATGTCCCCTACAAATCATCTTCAGATGCAGCTAATTTGCAATATCTTACATTTACTGGCAACATTAAGGAAGTAGCATGCTGTTCATAGCACAGCAAAAAGTAATGATATGCAGGTTGGAAAGCGGATGGGCGTGCAAAGGTTGGCCTTGGGTTCACCTCCAGTTTCAAAGTAGAAGCTTGTGCCGCTAAACATTTGTAAAAACAAACTTCATCTAAACCTATTTTGTTATTCTGAAAGGCTACCAAAAGTTTGATTTGTAGCTGCAATATTAATTAGTTTTGATTATAAAAACACTCAATACTGAAACAATACTGCCATGCAAATTATTGCATTTTTTATCTCCTTATCATTTCTAACACTAGACAAGATGGGTAATAAAATCTATTTCATTACTGCAATGTTTCCAGCCAGCTTTCTGACAACCCAACACAAATAGGTGCCAAAATATCTATTATACATCTGTTATCATTTTAACTTTATGCATTTTTGTGACATTACCTAATCTCACTGGCAATGCCAACATTTCCCAAGGTAGTTTCACATTAAAAGCCTTTAAAGAAGCCTTTAAAATTAATTTCAAATACTTTAAAATAAAATACTCAATATATCTACACAGTAGTAAATGCGTTAAACACAAACACTTTATTGTCCTTTAAAGAAGCAGCCACAACTGGCGTAGTCATCGTCAGTAAACACCTTGCAATAGTGTATTACTTATGATGCTAATCTCGTTGTGATGTTCACATTGGGCGAAAGCAAATGAAAACCACAGTTACACAGCACACGCCTTACCCACACCCAAACTGACCCACACCCTCACAGGCTATACTGCACCCTTATTAACAGCACAATATGATGAGTGCAACTTTTCAATAAGCCTGAATTCATAGCATCAACATAGCAAGCACCTACTGATCAAAAGTTAAAATCCACATTAGAAACAGTCTTAATTGACTTTGACTGCAGTTTGAGATGTCCTGTCAGCAAATTTGAGAATCCTAGAAATAGCACAGGAATGCCCTGCCTTACTCTTCCTGTGAGTGGCTAGTGCTCGTTGCATTCAGTGGCTGGATTGGTTACATGTAGGCAAGAGGAGTTGGATTGTTAGGATTAGGGTATCAAATGTCAGGTAAAGCCAATCAGAGGCAGAGAAAGACAGGCTATTCCATCGCCATCCTTGGGTTTGCATCCTGTCAGTTTTAAAGACATCTCTTTTATAAAAATGGTCTATTGGGATATTGTTTTTTGCTGCAATACAACGAGTGGCCACTAGGAAACATCAGAAGCAAGGCTGAACCTTGGATGTATTAAGAAAGCCGGGATACAGCATTGAGGTGGGGCCCCGTTCATTCCTCCTCAGTAGCGTATGAAGTAAGAATTGGTTTATTTCTGCAACATGAAAGTACCTGGATATCCCCAATTATGGGGCCAATAGAGCATGCGCACTAGTGACTAAAGGCTGAGTGCACCAGAGCGGGTAATTTCCACAAGAGGAGCATCTGACATCTGGTTTAGCGCCCTACTAGCTTGAATGAAATAATAAATCAATAAATAATTTGTTCTTGCAGCTCTTTTAGACTTTTCATCTATTATCAAGCTGAATGTATCAAATCAATAGTAAAAGGAGTAATTTTGCTGAGGTTTTGACTTTCACAAAATGTATCCATTTACTTTAATACATCTCTTTTTCAGTAAAAGTCAACGGGCGAAAGTCTTTCTGGGCCTCATGGCATCACGTGATGGACCCGGAGGGTGTAATTCCACATTTGGCCACTGTGTAAAACTGGCTTTCAAACCCATCGCTGCTACTGGGGGATTGGCCTTAGCAGCATTCCTGAGGGCCTGCACTTCAACTGTCCACAGGGTAAGCACACTGTGCCAACGTAATAATTGTCTATGTGAAACACAGTATGCTGTATAAACTTACATGACTTAAACAAAGTTTTGATGAAGAATTTCCATCAGTGATTGTCAGTAATGGGGTAACTCAAGTATGTTGTATTGTTTAAGCTGTAGTCATCATCATCCTAATCCAAATGATTCATCTGATTAAATTAGTTAGTCTTTTTTATGAAATAAACTTTCTTTAATGAATAAATATGATTCATCATGGTGCATTTAAATTGCTCTTCGACCGCCTCGTTAATACAGGTGCATGCTTCCTTTAGCGTGCATGAAGCAGAAGAGCGAACTGTTTTTGTGACCACAGTGAAAATGTTGTTTTTGAAAGTCTCTATGCCAACAAACACAAATTTAAAGATAAAAACATGTTGTGAATTTTGAAAATGATCTCGTTTATCTTTTTTTCAGTAAATTTTGGCTTTTGTTTACATCGTCTCTTACACAGGCGACGTAAACGGAGTGCACAATTTGCAGCAGATTTTCAGGTTTTATTGTAACACTGCTACTCCAATAATTTGAAACTGATTTTTTTTTCATATTAAACTTCAGCTGCTTACGACTTTAAGTTGAATTGAAATCTCGGTTGTTCATTTTCAGTGAACTAGTTTTATTATAATGCTGTAATAAGCAGAATTATAAGTGATTTTTATTTGTTGTGACTGAGAATGTTAAAGTTGTAACATTACTTTGAAGTGGAATTGTGATTACATTACTCATTTTTAGTGGTATGTACTTTTATTACAAAGTGAAAATACGTGGATTTGAAAACAACTTCTGGAGACACATTTTAGTTTAGTTTGTTATTTTGTTGAGTGGATTTGAGAGTTATTTTTTCATACAAACTTTATTTTGTTAAAAAAAAAAACAAATGCCATACTAAGCAGAATTGTGATAAGAGCTATATAAAAATGTTTTTAGTTTGTTTACTTTGTTATTTTTGTATACATAAAATAAAGTGTTTGGATACAGGTATTTTTTCTCACATTGCATTGCAGAGCTGTTAACCTGTCAAGTATATACACTGGATTGATTTTAATAACTTTAAAGTACTTAAAGTGTGCATTATGCAGCTGTATTATCCAGGTAAATATGATTAGTGGATCAGGACTCTGTATTGGCAGATACTTAATATCAAATGAACTGGGGCAAAAAAAAACTTGATTGGGACCTTTCCAATAATATCAGTGTAGCCAATCTATATCTGCAACTGTGCAGATGTAAGGGATTTATGCAGAATGAAAACATGCAAAAAAAAAAAAACAACTTGCAGCTTTTACAAACTGTTTTAGAATTAAAATGCAAACATAATGAATGAAGTTTTGAAGCTTTAAAGTATTCAGTACAACCCTAAAAATGAGGATAGGAATGTGACTCAGCCTGAGAGGGATGCCAAATAGAAGTGTTAAGTTCTCAGGTTAGGACCCTTTCAGTCAGTCTGATGTTTGAGAACACATCTTAAGAAGTCATTCCTCCCTGCTAGTCTGAAAACAACATTTTCTTGACACATTCCAGTAAGCTTTCCTGTTGGATTTACTGTACAGACATGATGCCTCATCCCTTCCTGGAATGTAAATTGGTGATGAGCTCATCCTCCTATATGCCCCTCAGATGACACATCTCTTCAAAAGACCACAAAGGAAATCCAAGAATCGCTCTACCAGATACTACTAAATTTACAAAGCAGCCAACATGACTAATACCAAAGGCCATTCAAGTCAAAGGTCCAGTCTTAGTCACTGATTGGATGATCTTGATCCCTCCACCAGAATGAATGACCCAGTGGCACTGCTTTGTGACCCCTGTCAGCCCCAAGCAAAAGGTGGACATTTGTTTTTTCAAGTGTCCCAACACTAAGTGCAACTGTTTCACATTTGCTCGACAGCACAGAGACCAAAACAAACACTTTCCAGGGCTAGATGACTCCTCTTCCTACACCTCACACATAAGGAGAGCAGGACAGTCCACTGACAAAGACAAACAGACTTATTGGCACATGTGCATGGTATCTCTCTTGCGCACACACACACACACACACACACACACACACACACACACACACACACACAGGCTGGCAGGCACCCATAGATACACACACCCTCCTACCCACCCAAGCAGGCAGCTTGAATTGAAGTTCTAATCAAAATAAAGACAAAGAAGACACGCCTACTCGTGAGTGCAATAAGGGACATAAAGTCTGAGGGACACCCCTACCCCTGCCACCATACAAACACACATACACAAAGAGTAAGAAAAACGACACAATTGCGGCCTTTCTCCCAGTCAGGCAACTCCTAAAGCATTCTGCTGTAGCAGAATAAAGCCATGGATGGGAGGGTCTGTGACTAATTCTCCTCCCAGCGTTGTCCCGTTGGGAAGAGGGGGGTCGCCCCGCACTCTTTGATATCCCTGCCTGTGCTCTTTCAGCCGCCCGCACTTTGTGAGAGCTAGAATAAAAGCAGACACAAAGCTTCCTGCTCCAATCCACACGCCGTCTCAGGGATGGGTAAGCGGGTGGAGGGAAAAGAATGGGGGGGGGTCTTCCATTTAAATAGGCCAAACACCTGCTGGACTGAAGCCCCTTCCGCTCAAACACACTATTTCTCTCAAACCAGTGAGGCAAAGAGACATTTGGGTTGATACATCTATTCAGCTGCACTTTTGTATGAATGATTAAACATTGGTAATAATATGTGACTGGAATAGAGGCAGCAGAAGGCAAGATATAATGGACCAAGAACAAAAAGGGAAAATGATGCAAAGTCTGATTAGGTGGACTGTGGGCTTGGGATGAGGCTGTGGAGGTGATAAGGTCACACACTTACAAAAAAAAAAATCTCCATGGACTGCACTCTGCATCCAAAATAAGCAACGACAATTTGGCTGGATCAAGAAAATGAATTCCCCACACACATACAAAAGCTAACAAATGCCTTCATTTGGACAGCAACAGCCGACAAGCACCCTTTTGAGCCACCCCAATAGGCTTAGTAATCCATTCCAAAGTGGCAGCTGTCAGAAGAAAAGTTGCTCTGCCTCTCAGACGGGGTTGTGTTTGTCTGAAGTGGATTTGGGTCTTTCTGCCTGGATGGAGGAAGGAGGGGTGGCCAAGTGTCCGGCTGGCGCTCTGTTCAGGGTCGCCCTGTGAGCTCAGCAGGCTGCAGTGAGCCTGAACAATCCTGCCCTGCTCTGGCCAGACAGGAACTACACTGTCTCTCAATGAAATCACCACGCTGTTTCCACAGTGTCCATAGGCTTCAGGTTCCATGGGGATTTAATGGTCTAGTCTGTCTGCACACATCCTAAATACTGCTCATTCACTGAAGTAAGAGAAGGCGGGAATCGTAATTACTTAAAAAGCCATTTGGCTATAAAGATAATGTTTCACGGATCATTAATGTTTCTCTAGAATATCATAAAGCTGGTATGTAAAGCATAAATGTAGAAAAAAATCAAGGAAAATCGCTATGTTGTGTCTGCTATCATAATATGAGATGAAGTGCACTGGGATTTTAGGTCTGTCTATACACACATCCCAAATACCATTATAATTTCACCCATTATCAGTCATTCAAGGTGGGGTGAGGGGGGCTTAAAGAGCTTAAAAAGCCATTTGAAATATAAAAAATAATACTTGCTACTCTATAAAATCTTAAAACATTAATTTTAAGTACAAAATGTACCTCAAAATCATCAATGCACTCAACATGCTGTGTCCACACATTATATATATTTCAATTTTGGTCCAAACAGTCCAGCCAGTCAGCTACACACCTAAAGACTATATATTGTTATTATTCTCAGTCTCTTGGAGCAAGAGATTGGAGGGACTTCTAATGACTTGACTGAAACAGCTATTTGCCTATAAAGATTATGTTTTATGGAACATCAATGTTTCTCTGGAATATCACAATGCTGGGATGTAAAGCATGAATGTGCAAAAAAAAGGAAAATTACTACACTGTGTCTGCTATTATCATATGAGTCAACCTGCAGTGGGATTTAAAGTCTATCTATAAACACATCCCAAATACTGTTTTACTCTCACCCATTATCAGCCATTCAAAGTGGGGTGAGAGGGGCTTAAAGAGCTTAAAATAGGGTTTCCATGCATTTTCGTGGACAAAATTTCCAAACTTTTCCATGACTTTTCAAGATCCCATCATAGACGTTTTCTTTTTGGCTTGCCCTACTTGCCCGGCGTTTTTGAAACATTCAACATAATTTCAGCTAACTGGCATACAGGAAGAGAGAAGAACCCAGGAAGAAAATGATGAAATATACGTGCTAGTAAACAAAACATTGTTGCACAGTGAAGCATATTAAAGGTAGATCAAGTTGACAGTTATAGAAAATTAAATTGCCTTGATGTAACACTACATGGAAGGTTATCCGTGCAAGATTGTGGTACAATTTCATTATGCACAGCAAAACTCTCAAAACTGATTTTTCCAAGCCTGAAAATGTGATTTTGAATTTCCATGACTTTTCTTGATTTTCCATGACCATGGGAAACTTTTTAAAAAGACAAAACTGATATTTCAGGTAATTTCTGTTTCTCCATAAAATCATAAAGCATTGATTGAGAGTACAAAATGTACTTTGAAATCAATCAAGTCACCATGCTGTGTACTCACTTATCATATAACTCAAGGTCCTTAGAGATTAAATGGTCCAGCCTGTCTACACAAATCCAAAATGCTATTATACTGTTACAACCATCAGTCTTCTGGAGTAAGGGGTCAGAGGGATGCCCAATCACTTAAGAGGTAATTTGCTCACAAATATTTTTCAAATACAAGGTATGTTTCTCCAGAATATTATGAAACTAAGATGATAAATACACATCAGAAAATATTTCCAGAAAGTCTGACAGACTATCTTATATTACAAGATAATCTCCAAGCAATAATTAAAATGCATGTAAAAATCCATGTCAAATTCAGAGTAAAAAAAAAAAAAAATCATGTCTAAATGCATAACAAGTATGCATGCAAATACTGGTGTGCTTCAACCAAATGAGCAGTCTGCGGAGCACTGGAGTTGGTGGTAAACATCCCCACACAGTGTACTCCCACTGCAATGAACGCATGCTGCTCATCATGAAGAAGGAAGATGGTAGTTCGCTAAGGCGAACACACCCCCACATCACACGGTCCGTCAAGAAGGGGCTCGTTGTTATTGTAGCCAGCCCTGCATGCGCACTGTCACCAGCAGGTCTCATTTCTCTGCTAAAAACGAAACGAAATCTCGCACCAAACCCTGTCGATATACTCTCAGTAGCACTTCGGCACTGAAGAGAGTGATTTTGAGTGTGTAGCTGTGTGTCAGGCTGCATCTCCAAGCACCACAAACACCGATATTATTTTGGTACTAGCTACGTACTGGCTGTGTAGAGAAGGGGAAAACATGTCCACCTCCCATTTTCCTATGCATCAGCAATAGCCTCGATGGCTAGCGTGGCGTAGTGCGTAGCATGGTAGCTGCCCTAGCTTAACACTACACAGCAACGCTAATCATATACTTTGTGCGTGAGCTCCGCCAACTTTAGCTATGATGCTTTAACTCGCTACGGAGCAATATGCTGGCCGGAGGTAAACACAGCAACCTCCCGAGCAAACCTGCAACTTTAACATCGCTTACGACAGGATGCTAACCTGCGAGCTAACCAATCAGCTATGTTAGCAAAGCCTCGCTGTAAGGTTGACACCTTACAGCCAGCCCTTGAGCTCATGGTGTAAATACTAAGCTTTTGAGCTAGCGAAGATTATCTGATAGAAATCTGGAAGTAAGTTAAGGAAATACTGAAGGGCCCTTAATGGGATACGTTGCAGACAGACGCTAAGTTAGCTTGTTACAAACCACAATTGTGTCGCCTCCTTCAAGTTGACATGTCTTGTTTTCAAACATATTACACACTATCTTGAAGGTCCCGTGCTATTACAACCCCATGAAAAGGCGTTATGATAAACACAAGTGTTTAAATCATATTTTACAGTAAAAATGAACATTAACGCTAACATGGGACGACACTTTTACTGTGTTAAGGCACATGAATTTGGAGGCTTCACATCAAGCTAATGTCAAGTAGCTAACTAGTAAACCAGTAGTAACGACTTGGTTACACAATTAGCCACCAAGTGAACCCGAGTATGTGCTGTGTATTAACTGTATTGTATGTTGTAATTAACCAGATAACAGCAGGCTTTCGCCACAATGTTTTGCTAGCAGACTAACGTTAGCACCAGTTTATCCAAACTGTGTGGATGTAGCCACTCCACTGAGATGGGAGAAAACTTTCTTCCCAGTAGGACCACTGGGAGCACAAACCTGATAACCAGTCGGTGTTTGTTAACTAAAGTTAGCATCATAACACGTTATTATGGAGTTTGAGGCCACATAAGCAACTCAAAGTTAACAGAGCATCATGGAAATGACAAGTTTGCTCACAGCCAGACTTCACGTCAGGAGGAGGAAAAGATGGTCAGCGTTTGGGCAGAGAGTAACCGTTAGCTCCTCGGATGAAATGTACCCAACGGCTCTCCCGCAGCTGTCTAACTGATGCTCCCCGGTCACCACCGGGCTGCTCCTGTGCTTACCTCCCCGCTGCTCGAGTCACTCGATTCCCCCAAAACATCCCGAAATTTCTGCAGGTTGCTCCCGATAACCGAAGAGACCTGTAGTGCAGCATCAAACCCAGGTCCGAGCCCGGCTGCATTAGGGTGGGCTCCAGAGACACTCCGCAGAGAGGCAGTAACCCTAATTCGGCCCGCTCTCCTCCCGGTACCGGAGTTGCAGCTCCCTCCGGGCCGAGCGGGGAACCGCCACCGACAGCTGTGCGCCATTTTACACTCTCTGCCTGCCTGCCCTGCGATCAGAGATACCTCGGTGGGCGGAACCCTAACCCAGCACTCCACATAAACAACCTCCACCACAGCGCTCCGCTCTCACTGGCCCGCACGTCGTTATGCAGGTTGCGGGGCGGAACTGAAGAAACCCCGACAATGCATTTTCTCAGCGGCCCTATTCAGACTCTGCATGGCTGAATCCAAATCAGGTTCAGGGGCTTTGCCCGGGAAAGGAGCCTCGCACTTGAATCACAAGGAAGGACAAGACCGTTAGCTTGTTGTGATGTTTTCTTTTTCAGTCATACTTTTTATTGTTTCCATAAGAAAAAAAAACAGTGTCTACAGCAACCTAAACCATGACAAATAGTTACATGTGCATGCGATGACACATGATTAGAGTATCAGAGAGCAATCGTTCATAAAAACAAAGAAAGTTATAATAATATTTATATATATATATATAGTTAAAAATAATTGAATAAACAAGAATACATTAACACCGTTCAATCATCTACATATATCCCTTTGATCCCGCCCCCACATTAGTTCACCTGCACAGGAAAATGTCAAATTATATATATAGAAAGAGAGAAAGAGAGAGTGCCTATATATATTTATAGCTATAAGATTTATAAATACAAACAAATACAGAGAACATGTACAATGCTTTAAAACACCAAAAACAGTCAGAACAAAATGGCTTCTTCAGACAATATTCATATTAATATTCTGTCCATATTTAAGTTCAAGACCAAGTGGAAAGGGAGATCACTAAATACTTGCAACTTAAGTCTGATAAAATGGTTTTATTCAGACATTTTTGTGTTTTTAATACTGTAAACATGTTTCCTGTATGTTCTGGTTGTATTTTAGTAAAGAGGCTACTAAGAAATAAAGATATATATATATGACCATTATAAGCATGCTAAAATAACAAAGTTTAAGGTGGCCTTAGACTTTTGCAACTAACTGTAAGAGCTAGCAGTGCTGTATTCTAAGCAGGGAAACTGAAAAGATTGCTGTTAATAGCAATTAAGTACGCTTAATTAAAAATTTAATACAAAAAGACAATGTAGTTCAACTAATATGAAACACATGCAAAGGATACATTTAAACCAGAGTTTAGTTATATGTTTTGAATGTAAAATAATGAAAATCATGATAGTATTCAAGACAACTGAATTATTTGTTATAACCATGAACATGAAAATATAAAAGTACATTAAATGTATACATTGTACCAAGGGGTTTAGTTTCAACATTTGGGGGCACACATACAAAACTCTACCATAATGTTTGAGCATTTAACACTTATTTTCCAGCATTCTGGTGAAATTTTATACACCACTTTGAACATTTATTGCATCACTTTATTATTTATTCAGTTTTGTCAAAATACGCATTCATGTTTTTATTGGGGAACATGTTCATGTTTTAAATATTGAGGGGGACGTGAAATCTATACCTAATCACAGAACAATGGAAAAGTAAGAACTGCAACTTTAAGTAGAGATGAGATGTTTAGTTCTTTTATAACCCGAGGGTGTTTCTTGATCCTCATTAATTGTTAAAATAAAAGTTTATTATGTTAACTGCACATCGAAGTTACTCCCAGGAGCAGCTCGATGCACAAAAAAGGGAGCTCTTGAGAAGCAATAAAAAAAAATCGTATGAGCTCCTTAAGAGAATTGTGAGAATTTTAAGTACATGTACACAGTACATGGGGGCTCTGGCTCTAAAGAATTTCACACATAGTTGCTGAGATTGTCTGACATACAGACATCGTTACCATACAACGTGTTTGGTAGTGACTTGGGAGACATAACAAGTAATGAGCTCTCAAACTTGAGACACAGTTAATATTACTACGAAGGATAAAATGTTCTGACATACCTTGTTCTAAAATGTGGCGTTCACAAATATTAGTACTAGTAAATAATCTATATATTTAAACTTTTTAAGATCCTCTTTTCCCATGTGTTACCCATTTAATGTTATTTATACTGCTCTGATAACAACATGTATGTTGGACTGAACTCACTGTCAGGTTTCTGAAAGAGAACATAACAATGTGTTATTAACGCACATTAGTTTTATTTTTTTAATCATACTGTACATCCAAAATAAACATTTCATAATCACGATTAAAACAAAAATATTGCATTCTAATTTAACCCATGTAATCATTCAGGTGGTAGATATTCAACATACTGTATGAGGGCATGCCAACAAATACATTATCTTTCTCTCACATTTGGCCATTTTATACAACACTTGATTTTGAATTAAAAACCTTTTAATTCAAAAAGCTCCTCAAAAACATCTTTTCTGATCTTCTTTCTTTTATGTTTTACCCACAGCTCCCCGTATGCCCTAAAGAAGCAAACTCATAATTATGTCTCTTAAGATTATGAAACAAAGTCACATCCTCGCTGACATTTACTGCAAGGCTCTTGGTTTTAGGCACCGATTCTATTCATCATGTATTAATACACTATGCTTGCACACAACAAAAAACAATCTGTTCAAATGCTAGATTAGGATACATCAGATAAATCTGGTGAATGTTAATTCAAAGGATGACAGTGATTATTATACACACTATCAGTCAAAGATCATTGAACACCCTATATTCTGCCTTTGTTTATGATTTGATCATGACAAATATGGTTTTGTTAAAACCTTAAAACAAAATAAGTGGTTGTAATCAGGAAATTTAGAAAATATTGGAATATTGAATGTTATTGGAAACAAGAAGGGCACTCTGAGAGCACAGACCTCCACCAAAGCCAAATGCCCTGTAACGCAACGTTAAAGAAAGTAAAAAATGATTTGAATATCTGCCCTATAATTCAAATCCGTTCCAAAGTAAAATGGATTCTTTCGTGGCCCATGCTACAACATTTCGCCAAGTTTCATCAAAATTGAGTCAGTAGTTCTTCCATAATTCTGCAGACCAATGCAGAAACGTTACCAAAACCATGACCTCTTTGGCAGATGTAATAAGATTACAGAATACATTTTGTATGCTCATGTTTGACCTCGAGATTATTTTAGGAACATCTACCTGAGAACCCATTCAGCTCAGTCAAAACTGCACGAGGCAAATCAGAAAATGTTTACACTTGAAATCTCTCTAGAAATTTTTAAAACTAAGCACAGTTGAAATACGATGAAGCATGGTTACTGCTCATTTTTCACATTTTCTTTTAGTCAGTCTGACTTTGGTGGATAGTTTTGGAAAAATATAACATTTCAAGAAGAGCCATTATGTTTTTCTAGTTTGAACAAATGGAACTTGAGATCAAAACTTTTGTCCTGACAGTATTTTCTTGCCTGTCTGTGTCCTGAGCAGTCAATTTGTGCCCACGATCACTGCTGAGTGTCACGATGGGGCACTTCACAGATTTACACAAAGCTTTGTTTACTCGGCATGAAGAGAATGACTCTGTAATTCTATCATGACTCCTCAAACACACGAACTTTCCACATCTGAGACCATTTTTAACTGCAAGCAAAAATGTTTTCCCCCAGGACAGGACACTTTTCTAGATGCCCATTTACTGCCATGCTAAACAATCATTTGCGTTCTGGCATTTTTAGGGAGACTTCATTTTATGTTTTGCATGTACTTCACCCTAAAATGTGTTGCAAATGAATATTATTGAATAGTAATCGGAACAGTTTAAATCTTCATATCCAGCAGCCTTTGTTAGCAAGCTCTCAAATCTTAACAAAGTCCTTAATTAGTACTTGACTAAAGTCAAGTGCCCTTGAAAATGTGAAGACACTTATCTATATGTGTTAAAATACAGAAAAAGTGTACACATAATAGTTTTGTGCTTAAGGTGTCTTATTACAGTGAACAAGACTTTGAACATCTCCTAGATTATTTTCACTAAAATAAAAGTCACACACACACAATTAAATTCAGTTTGACCTGTGCCTTGCCTTTAATTGCTAACTTTATTTACAATGCTGCTTGAGATTTAACCAAAAGTGCTAAAATGTAGGGTGTTCAAGAACTTTAAAGGGCAGTGCATTATGCAGTCTTCATAAAAGTGAAATTAAAGTCAAATCAGAAACAATTCCACTCATGTTCTGCCTTAAGACTTCCCAAAAATACTTACCTTGCAGTATAAAATCTGGTTAGGGCCAGCTGGTCAGTCAGAAGTTCATACAGTACAATCAACAAGTCCTGTTGAGACTGATACTTCTGGCCACAGTTCTGATTGTAATAGTTACTAATTAATACACAGTATTCAGGGAGAGAGGAACCCTACTTCTGTTGCCATAGGGCATCATGGGAGTCGAGCAGCTACTGCGTGGATCGGTATGGATTTTGAAGTTGTCACCAGCCGGCGGGCTACAGTTTTCCTGGACTGCTGTCACAGAGAGAATCCACTGAGCATGAAGGCTGCATGTAAAGTTTAATGCAATGTTAGCCTGACCGGAGGAGTCAGAGGAAATCCAGAGGCAGCACACCATGGATTAGCCGAGAAGCAGAGGAGCACGCGAGATGTGAGCCGGGGAAGAAAACAGGGATGCACTCATTGTTTATCACAGCGAGGGATCCTGGCTAGCCACTGGGACCCAGCTGCAGCCTCTCCTGCTTATGCTTATCCAGCCACTGTAAGATCTGCTGCTTGAGCTCCTCGTTTGGCCTGATCTGGTCCATGGTTAGAGGACTGCGGTTGAAAGGGTCTGTCTGGTCACTGCGAGGAGGACATCATTAGTTAATGGTTAATTATGAAACTTCCACACACTGAGTTATTGAGTATACATTTCTTTACATTAATGGTGATTAACTGGGGCTGTCGCTGTGAAGAAGTTTCCCTTGCGGTGATTAAGGGTGGCTCAATAGTGCAACACGACATATTACGGCCATTTTTTGTTGTTTCTTGCAAATTACTTATTGGTGGGTATATTGCTTTTTAAGTGACAAAGATGGCGTAGTTTAAAAACAAATTAAATATTTCAATTCAGAACCCAGAAGGTCAATGAGGAGCGCAGCCTTCTGTCAGCTGAGATGCTATGATTCACAATATATATGGAAGTAAAACCAGGGTTCCAACACATTTTCTCTGACAAAATTTTTAAACTTTTTCATCACTTTTTAGGGACCCATAATAAAAAAAAGCCCCACTTGCCCAGCGTTTTTCAAGCATATCAGACCTAAACTCTATTCAAACATAATTTCAGCCAGCTGGCATATATGGAGGGAGAGACAGAATGCGGGAATAACATGAAGACACGTACATGATGGTAAACAAAACGTTGTCACACATCGACGCATATTAGAGCTAAGTTACGTCAACAGCTTCAGAAAACAAATTTGCTGTTATGTTACATTACGTTGAAGGTCATCCATGGAAGATTGCTTTAACAATTTCATTACACATAGCAAAATTCCACGAGCTTTTCAAAACTTTCAAACATTTTTACTAATTCCATGACTTTTCCAGGTCTCCAATGGCTGTGAATACACTGTAAAACTGTTGGCACAAGGGAGAGTACTTGCTCTGGATGAAGGAAAGACAGAAGCACGTAGGGAAAGAGGACGGACTCTCCAGTCTATGTGAGTTCGGTGTTAATTTCTCTTCAATAGTTGTTGTTGTTAAGTGATAAGATGGTTAAACTTTGTGGTATTTGTCCTGCTCTTTCTCCACTGTGATTGGACGGATTGGTAAAAAGGGACCGTGATGAGCAGCTGCAGCATATTACCTTACATTGAATATTTTTAAACTCTGTGCGAACAGTAAAAAAAAAAAAAAAAAACGCAAATGAGGTGCGCTAAAATAGACGCTCAGCAACTCATCAAGCAGCTGGTGTTTGTAGCATAGCATCAATATGCAGCACTCCCTTTGTGAAAAAAAGGGAACTTAGTGGTTCGGCAGGTGCTTGCCATCCCCTGCGGCTGCTTTGTCAATATTGTGATTATCACAACAGCCCTAATCAGATCACAAATCAAATGACAACTAAGACACCAATATCACAATTTCTCTGCTATAGGAAAAAAACACTGTAATGATCAAAATCATCTCAAGAGAAGTTTGGTGCTTCGTAGGAAGTAACTAACCTGAGGAGATGCCTTGCTATAGTGGAGCGGTCAACTGTGACATTGGAGGAAGGAAGAAGAACGGGATCGAGCATCAGGGTGGACATGATGGGATCCAAGAACTCATCTGGTGCGTCTGCATACGTCTCCTCCTCCTGCTGCTGTCTGTCTGCATGGGACTAAGACAAAGCCACAATGAAACTTTTTGAGTGTTTCCACCTGTATTCGCTACAATGAAAACTACACAGAATCATAAAACAAAGACTTGTATAGTACATTCGAGTTTCATCTGGCAAATAGTTTTAGAGTCAAATGATACCTTTATTTTATCAGCAAGGAGTCCAAAAGCCACAATCATGTCCCCAGGCTTGTTTATCTTCTTCAGTACCCTAACTGTTTGGGAAAAGAGTGTAGGAGAGTACGATCGTCCATCCTTTGGGACTGTAGCACAGAAATTCTCTTCATCACTGCCAAAGACACACAAAAAACTTTTTTAAAAAAATTGGAAACAACTATAGTGATCAGCAATATGCCACAGTTTCCTTATCCAGAGGATATGGACCCAATGAAAGATTGAGATTAAAAAAATAAATCAAAAAAAGACTGCTACATGTATTTTATGCAGGTAATTTTTTGTATTGTTAACAGTTTTACCAAGAATAGTGTCCCAAACATACCCCAGATTCAGGTAGATGGTGCAGATGTCAGAAACAAGCTGCTGGGGCTTGAAGTCAAATTCACTGAAGTCCTTGACTTTAAGGGCACCCATCTTAGGACCAACTAAGTGCTGCAGAAAGTAATTCAGCATGGAGATGATCCTCTCAGCCAGGAAGGGGTGCACAAAGATCCCCTTTATCTCTGCAAATGAGGAAAATGATAAAAGAAAAACACACAGGATCGATGAAGACCAACATTAAATGGCTGAATCAATATGAAGAATCTGATCTGTTCTGCCTGACCTGATGTGAGGAAGGCCAGTGTGCCGATGGTCTCATTAGACATGATGTTGTGGAAGCGTCCCAGCTGTCCAAACATCTGCAGGCTCGACTCCTTCTCTCTTCGGGCATCAGGGGCCAGGCCCTCCCACTCCCCTCGATCCCGCTCTAGCTGCAGGACCTTGATTTTACTCAGGTACTACAACACAAGGAGATATTTACTTTTTGTTGAACTAATGAAATAGTCAGACAGTCTGACTCAGATTAAAATAAAAACAACAGCTAAAATAAAAAACATCTCATTGGTCTTGAGAATTTAAATCAAAATTTGGCAAGCAAGTTTATATTTGACAAAATCTGAGCCACATTTCTAGGGCTGGACCCAAATATTTGGTTATTCATTTATTGGGCAGGTAGTCTGTTTTCGATTTAGGGACTCAGATATTCTTTTTTTTTTTGCAGATGATGAAGGTCATTTGAATGTTTGTGAGAAGAAAATAAATAAATATGTTTCTATAAAAAAGAAAGATAAACTGTTTTGTTAAGTGACTTGAATTGAACATTATTTTATTTATTTTGCTGTTGGATTGCTAAATGTAGATTGCTCTACATCCCTTTTACTTGAGTGGAACAAGCTCTTGCATTAATTTTATTTTGGAGAGACTTTATATCAGACTGTAAAACACAGATTACCAGTTAAGACTGGGCTATTTTTTGTTGGAGGATAATGCCCTGCAGTATATGACAACTTTTAAAATGTTGTTTTTGATAAATTCATTGTTATATTATTCAAGTAATAAAAAATAATAGATCAATAAAAAAAATTCGATACATTAATCAATTAATAGAAAAAATACTCAATAGATTAACTGATTAATTGAAAAAATAATCGATAGGTTAATCGATAAAACAATCATTAGGTGCAGCCTTTAATAAGTTTATTTGCTAAAAGTTGGTGTAAAGTTTTACATGTATGAATGATCCTACCTGAATGGCCTCATCCAGTAGGAAGATGGCATCGTTCATCAGTAAGTTGAGGAACCTGAGGAACAGAGGGGGGTTCATGGCCTCCAGGTTCTCAGATGCATAGTGCGCCAAATGCTGAAACAAGAGATGACAAACTAAATAAAGAGCACACTGGGATCAATCTGCTTAAATGGATTTTTTTAAGTGGGCTTATGTGAGGTACTTGGTCAGCGTATTACCTACAGCAGATGGCAGTCAGCACACTGTTAGTTAGTCAGTTTGGGGAAGCAGGCAGAAATACCGACACAGAAGCTATGCAATTATACTGCTGTGGATGGGGGCAGCAGTTAAACTTATTTTGGCGACCAAAAAAGGCCCACCTAAAATCATTATAGGTTTAAGTGTGTGCTTAATTTAGAATATTTTCACTGCTTTACCTTTCGGTCAAATAGCAATGTCTGATGGTGAACTGAAGCAGTTATCTATGCTCTCTTCAAAACAACCACACTTCTTTGACAAAAACAGTAATTTTACCTTTCTAGCTATTGGGAGAGCAAACAACATGATTGAGATAGGATTAGGATTTGAGAATTATCAGATACATCCACAAGGAGAAAACGCCAAACACAGAAAACAGAATTAAACCGGTTTCTCATTACCTTGATACTCTCTCTGTAGTTATCTTTGCCCCAAATGTACTTAAGGATAGGATACATGGGTCTTCTGTAGTTGAATTTCTGTTCGAACTGATGAGGATCACCTGGAAAAAAGAGAGGAAAACTAAATAAAATCAAACACTGCTACCTTCTATTTGTTTTCACTTTATCCACCTTCTCTCCTTATCTTGGTGATTGTCTTGAACACACACAGCTGCGCACACACAATACAACCTCTTCACCGGACTAGAAAAAAAACCCCCAATGAACCCAAGAGTCAACTTTTACATTTATATTGTAAATGCAACCTTTAAACATGTTTGTTGTACCCTTTTTTATGTGTACATACTTGGGACGGCACCTGTTAAGCAATCCATGGATGGAAATGTGGCTTTTTCCAACACAGCTCAATGCTGCTTCCATTTACAACCACCAGTAGCAAGTCAAAACTTATGAGGAATACAATACCTGTGAATTCAATGTCTACAAACACAGTGATGAGGGCCTCGGCCAGCTGAGGCGCGTGTCTATAGGAACAGAAGACTCTCTCTCGCTGGTACACGATTGGCTGAGCAGCACCAGGAGCCACCGGCTCCATGTGGGGCATCACCGCCTCTAAGACCTCTGCAAGCTTTGCTCTTAAATGAGGGTTCTTCATTCTGTTGTACACAAATGACAGGAGGGAATAAATCAAAAAATCCAAGACCAAGTGTCCAAGTGCCTCACAGTTCTTCCTTTCAACAGACCACGATCTCTGACATGATTGATCAAGTCACATACCTCTCTACGTTACCCATGAAGACAGTGATGAAGTTAAGGATCTGTTCCAGACTTTCTGCAGAGGTCTCCAAAACGTCGTCTGCAAATCGACGCAGGAAGATGAAAAAATCCCCCAAGTTCTCTGCAAAGAACTCTGACAAAAAAAGGCACACTTAAGTAATGACTATCATATGAAGGAATGTTCAGCATGAATGAATAATCTTACTACAGGCATTTAACCACTTCCTTGCATGCACAGCTGCAGTCATTTAAAACATTTCATAGTATTGGATAATAGGGTAGCAACAGTATGAGAATTTCATGATACGATAACCGTCTCAGAAAATATCGCAGTTTATTACGGTATGACAGAATTACTATTTAAATCAGTTACAATGACCCAAATAAATGACACCAGAAGGGTTTGGGTTTTTTTTTGATTAAACAAATGTTACTTACTATAATTGAAACCTAAACTATTTCTTTAAAAATGAAAGTATGTGAAAATACTGAAAATAGCAAAAATAAAGGTAAAATTTTCCCTCCAGCTATGGGCTGTTTTTTGTTTTTGTTTTTAATACTGTAGTTTGGTTAATGTACACTGTATGTTAATGGTACCTTGAACCTGTATACCGCTGTGGCCCAATTGGCTAAATATAAAACCCAAAGTTAGTGATTTAAATATCAGCTCAAATGGTATTTAAACTGACATTTTTCACTTGACCTGAGCTTGAGCCCAGCAACATTTTAACATTTTATAAACTCATTAATAAAAAGTGAATTTTAATAATAAAATGGTCTAAAATATCATTAACTACATACTGCCAAGGTGTCACATCATCAGAGGGGGAAACGCTGTTACATTCAAATTACGTTTCTATCAATTATGTGGCATAAAACACTGTTCTACTTGCTCCAATGCGGGAGGTAAAATGATGATGAAAATTGAATAAACCTGACCCAATTCAA
The DNA here is from genome assembly GCF_008729295.1 of Plectropomus leopardus. Taxonomy (NCBI): domain Eukaryota; kingdom Metazoa; phylum Chordata; class Actinopteri; order Perciformes; family Serranidae; genus Plectropomus; species Plectropomus leopardus. Next base: position 16,853,045 of record NC_056467.1, on the reverse strand, counting down.
GCCTAAGAAAGTTAAGAGGAATTACAGTTTACACACCCCTGAACAACAATTAACAATCAAAGCTAAAGTTGGCCTTTCTGTTTCACTGTATTTGGAGTGGAAGATCTGACCTACCTGGTACGTAGCAGAGCATAGTATTCTGTAGGGAGGGCAAGGGGAAACTGAGTGCTACATGTTCAGGCCCCTGGTTCCCCATACTAAGCTGCACCAGCAGAGCAGCGGTGGAGGCTTGGAGGTTAAGGCAGCATTGCAGCATGGCAGGCTGCGTGGTGGCAGCTTTGGTTGACAGGTAAACAATCATCAGGCGCTCAAACTGCTCCAGGAGCTGCTCCGTCATCGGGTTGCCTGTTCGCTGGGCCTCCTGACACGTCACCTGGAGCCGGTGGAGAGACTGGTTCATCTTCACCATCTGCTCATGGAGTCTGCACATGCATGTTATGCATGCGCACAGGTGCATGGGCACAAACAGAACAAGACAATAAGGGTTAATGCTGACATATGGTGCAAACATAAGGAGCATGCAGTGCATTTCAGTGATACAGATTCTCCCTTTTTATGTATGTTGTGTTGATGACTGTATATACCTGTGAAAGCCGAGATGCAGGGTGAGCTGCGTGAGGATGAGGTTTTCAGTCAGCAGGCTGTAGGACTGTGCAGACTCCACGGGCTGCTGAGGGGGCACAGGGATCAGACAGGTTTCCTTGTCGAGACCTAGAATAAAACATCACGGATCACTGAGTCATTAAAAGTCAAGCACACTCTTAGAAAATCCTGCTATTTAAAAACTGCTACAAACTGACATACAAAACTTAAACAAACACCAGGGCTGCTGCATTAATATCAATACTGAAAGATAATGAAATGCTGTATTAAAAATGGTAAAAGAGAGGAGTTATAGATGCTCATATTCACATATATTATTAACCTGTTGCATGCACATTGCGATTGCGCCTCTCTTCTTCGCTCAGCTCTTTGAGGGCGCAGTAGGTGGGGTTAAAGGTTAGCAGTTTGGGTGACCGTGGCCTGCAGAAGGGCTGGCACAGCTTCAGCAGTGCTGCACCCAAGTTTAAGAAGAACGCATCTGATGCATACATCTGGAAGAAGATCTCTGGCATCTGATTGGCCCATATCTTGGCCCGACCAGCGTTAGCCTGCAGACAGTTGCCCAACCACGAGAGCAGCAAGTGGCGCATCTCACCAGATCGTTGCAGCAAGTTTTTCAAGATTTGGTAAAGCTTGTCATGAAAGTGACCCATGCACTGCAACACAAGGGGAGTAAATATCATTAGCACAGAGACATCTGTAGTTTGAAAGTCACTACATGGTTTACAGAGCCAGTTTGTAAGATTAAGGGGGATTTATTGGTATCTAAAGGTGAGGATTACAGATTGCAACCAGCTGAAACTTCTCATGGTTGGAATTCCTTCAGGTTTCTTTGTTCAGGAGGTTTTTCCCAGCAGACGAATTATGCCCAGAGGTCTCTCCCTCTCCAAAACAAATGGACCAGGTGATTTAAAACAGTAAAAACACTGAATAAAGCAGTTTCACTTTAAAAAAATTAGTTTTTCCATCACTGCTGATGGAAATACTAGTACAGTTGCTGACGTGACAATGTAAAAAACGTGAATGGGCCTATCTAGAGCCAGTGTTCGGCTTGTCGACTCTGGGCTACTGCAGAAACATGGCAGTGCAACATGGCAATTTCCATGTATGAGAACCTGCTCCTTATAAAATGCTCATTCTAAGGTAACGAAAACACAACGATTCTTGATCGTGATCAGGGAACACTTATATTCCATTTTTGCCATATATCCCCCTAAACCCTACACACTGGACCTTTGATTTCTAAAAAATTAAAAAATAAAAACAAAACAGCAACATCGAATTACAGAAAATCTCTTTACCTGGTGGACGTTGGCCTCCTGGACCTTGGTCTCCTGGGCGCTGGAGCGGGAGGGATTCAGGAAGTAGCCATGTCCCTCCACCACACCTGGGGTTTTCAACAAGCAGGAGATACTGAGCACTGTTCCCAGCAGGGTCTTCTGGTACTGCAAACCATTAGCTGGGTCTTTGGGCTGAATGTGTTCCACCAGTACCTGAGACAACAACAACAGAAAAGAACAACTGTGTCGTTTTGTAAAGCTGGGGGCACTAAAATAACAAACACTAAAGGGTTTGGTAAGCACTTTGAAATATTATGCCATCAGTGTATATGTCATTATGATTATGTAATTACTGTTTATTACCATATATTATTTGATTAGCAGCGGGCACTAGGGTCGGGTGCAAAACGTAATACTTTAAAGAATCACCCTTCAGAACCAGTGCCAAATTTTCTAATGCACCTGGGTGAGAAAATTGGGTTCAGAAAGGAGGCAGAGGTGCCGTAAAATGCCCCAAAACTGGGCAGCAGGCCACAGAGCTCCGTCAGCTTCCTATCGAGCTGAAACTACCACTGCAGCACCGATAGTTTCCATCTTTGTGATTTCTTTATTTTTTTTTATTTTAGAAATAGCCTGGTATGCTGTTTATGATTAGATTTTTTAAATTACATATTTATTCCACATGCACAGACACATGCATGTGATTAGAAAAGAGCAGAGGAACAGAATCCAGCTTGTTCAAAAATTACATTTTTGCCATCACAGGAAGAGTAAACTACCAAAAAAGGAACAGTTGGGTACCAATACTCAGATACTGGCACTTCTACCAGAATGGTACCCAATCCTTTGGGCAATGAATTTAGTAGACGTTGTAAGTGGAGGTAAACATTTGCAAAACGTCCCTGTGTGTCTCCTTACCTTGGCAATATCTTTGTTGTGGCTGAAGTAGAGCAGAACATCCAGGTAAGAGTAGAGAAGAGGCTGGCACAGGTCCATGTCTTTGATACGTCCCTGGAAGATATCAAACACTGGTACCATCACCTCCTCGAAGGTGCGCACCTCCTGGTCGGAGAGCAGGCCAGCAATGACCTCCTCCACAAACTCAACCACCTCCTCTGGTTCTGAAACACAACGACTTTGTAAGAAACTGAGAGGAGCAGACTCAAAGCAAAGCTTTACCAAAGGCAACAAGAGAACTAACACATGAGAAAAGAAACCATTGTGAACCTACGTGCTCCACTGAAAGCTTCCAGGAGAAGGTCCAGAAGCTGTTCGTAGATATTCTGGCTGATGTAGATCTCTGGGGTGAGCAGAACCGTCCGTGTGTTGGAAACTGTCAGGTTCTTACAGCGAACAGCAAACGGCAGTAACTTCTCCGGTACCTTCTTAACCTGATGCACAGATAGTCAAGTCACAGAATTGTGCAAACGTATGGGTTATTTTTCAGTTCCAATCATCGATTATAGTCCAGAAACAGTCAGTAATCTCTGAAAATGGTGCATCAAAGTGCTACATATACAGTCTAGCAGGGAAAAAAACCCACCTCTTTTTTGGCTCTCTGGTAACAAGCAAAAAGGTAAGGGATGGCACACTTCTCTCCAGCATCACGGTCAGCGGAGAGGTTAACAGCACTGCATGATGTCATGTAGATGAGGTGGTTTCCTGGCTCTAGTACCAGCAGGCGGTTAAACAGAGCCTGGAGGACACATATCAGACCAAGTAAAACATTTAGTACATCTGCTTACTCACCCATACATTTTCTAAGCATCTAGTTTGTAATGCAATCCCTTAGATTTCTGTATCCATATCTTACATAATGTATCCATGAATGGTGTTTTTGGCACTGCGTAGAGGAGGGGATTCCTCCTGAGCTAAATAACACTCCAAAGTTAGGCTAAATGTTGGCGATGGAAAAACGGCATGGTCATTTCACAGCGGTCCCTTGACCTCTGACCTCAGGATATCTGAATGAAATGGGTTCTGTGGGTACCTATGAGTCTACAGACATCCCTATTTGATGCTCATCCCATGCAAGTTTTTTGCTGACATTTGATTCCTATCAAGACAATCCAGTAAGAATTCCTTTATCTTATCAATATGGACTTCAAAACTGTTTTTAATACAAACTATTTCAATTGAAGACATGTAATTAAAATGTGATTCATTGCAATTAACCATTGAAATTCTGTGATTATTTGCAATTAAAACAGTGATTTGTTTGACAGCCCTAATTAAAATACTTTGTTGACGTCTGACCTGCTCTATGTTGTCCATGTCCAGCCAGTCCTGTCCATCCAGATCTGCAGCCATCTCCTCCAGGTAAACACAGCGAGGGGGGATCCCATTACCTCCCCTCAGACTGGGGTCACCTAGGGGTTGAATAAAGCCAGGGTCCTTAAAATAAAGTCTGCTCAAATCACATAATCATGTAACAACCCAAGAAGCTTAAACAACTCCGAGCATGAATGCTGGATTACTTGTAGTTGAACAATAAATCAGCTGCATTAATGCCAACATTAGAATAAACAAGACACAGGATTGAATGCACAGCATGTATTTTCCGTGGTTTATTTCAGACTGAGGTAGCAGAGGAATTCATTACTATGTGAAAACAGGGGGGCTTTTAGCCTCCATTTCCTGATCATGACTCATCTCCAGGCGGTCTCTGTGGCGGAGAGACCGAGCCAACTCACAGCGAGACTTCAGTGTCTGCAAGGTCTTTGCATTGTCTTAAGAGTGGTGAGTCATTTGTTGCAGTACTTACTGGAAATTTAAAAAGTGACTCTCAATCCAACAATTCCACTAAGGACAACAGAACAGACTGTGCTACTACTATTTAGGTACATGATCATGTCTGTATATCTGTCAACCTAATGTTCCTTCCAGATTGAGGTAATAACTGCAGGTTTAAGTGGTTAACTGAGGGGTGTACTAAGCTGGACAGCCAGACTTTCTTTGCATCAGCCTGCAAGACAAAACATAAACCCCCGTCAGAGGTAACAGGTGCCATGATGGTGGTTATGAACCAGATTTTTTCTTTGGTTTTATTTTGTTTGTTTTTTTAGGATTATTTTTAGGCTTTTTGCCTTTATTCAGATAGGCCATCTCACAGTGTGAAAGGGAGCATGAGAGAGAGGGCGTGACATGCAGCAAAGGAGTACAGGCTGGAATCAAATCTGCGACCGCTGCGGCGAGGACAAAGCCTCAGTACATGGGCCGCTCTACTAGGTGAGCTACCGGGCCCCCCCATAAACCTGATTTGTTAACCAGGTTTTTCTTCCTCAGGCTTTGTGGGTGTTTAACATCATATGACTCTACTACCACATAAAATGGAACGATCACATGCCTCTTACTTCCACCGATGAAGAATATAAAAACAAAGTTTAACAGCAAATGGTAAAACTGTAGCTGTGTATGAGACAAGAGAGTCTAAGACAAGTGCTGGCAGAAAATGAGTTAGTGTGTAAATTTGTAAGATAATATATTTATTTTACCACTCGGTGCACTTTATTCCAAACATGACAACTGCGGTTTCAACAGCTCTTAAACTTTAAATTTAACACAACAGATTCAAACTTCATACTCAAGAACTGTATTAAGGTCTGACACTGTCCCAAAATGAAGGATACGTGGAAATCAATTTAGTTTTGCAGGAGTGAAATTAATTTTATTGATTGAATAATATCTGTGATGCTCTATGAGCTACGCAGCACACCATATTCTTGCTCAGATGTTCTGCATCACAAACTGAAAGAATAGGTTCCCATGACGAAGCAAGCATGCAGTTTACGATTAGGTGATGTCATGTCTTAGTTAAATTAAGTTAAATTAGATTGTTCAACAAATCTGCATAGATTACTCATTCTCTCTAGATTTTTGCAAATATGATGACAGCATTTCAATTGAAGCAATCACTTCTCAGTGCATGATATTTTGACCAAGACGGCAGAGTTCAGCAACTGCAAAATCTGTTGTTCTTCCTCCTTTAAGTGCCGTCATCTGGCGTGCCATAGATGTAGTTGGAGGGAGGTAGAACTACATGGTGGCTTTTGGGTAGCCAGGGGGCAACTAGGTGTTGCTTGGGAACAGAACTTCATGTTGTCTTTGCTTGTATTGCAAACCAACTATGTTTTGGAAGGCATCCCAAAATATGAGTGCAGAGGATGTTATAGGCGAGGATACATTTTACAGTGCTTTGGCTGACTCAGATATTCAGCTGGATTTATTCGAGCCAGAGGACACAGCTGTAAAAATGCAGAAGAGAAACTGATGCTGCATAAGAAGATACGGTTGCAGGGACCCTACAGAACCTGAGCTGCCGACAGCAAACACTGACTGCCGGTGTCTTTGCTAAAATTGCCCTTCAATGCCAACAGAAACTGAATCATTCTGCTGCAATGAGAGCCTTAAGAGAGCCTGTGTGTGCGTTACTTTGCATTTAAATTTTATTCCTCACTTGGACAGAGGCGTGCTGAAGAACTTCTTCAGCATCCAAAAGATAAACTGGAAAAAAACCGCCAAGACCAGCAGGGCCGAGAGGGTAGGTGAGTGAGTATTTTTATCACCTAAAGCCATTTTATTGAGTTGCATCTTAGCAAAATTCTCTGAATTACTTAAGCTGGGCTTTTATGGCAAAAGGTAAAAAAAACAGGAGGGGTAAAACATTAATGCACTTTGTGGAAAATTTGAAAAATAATAGTGTAGTCTGAACCTGGTTCGGACTACGAAGCCTGTGTGCTTTTATTTTGTTATATGCTGAAGTATTGATGCAACTTATAAACCTCATCTAAACTATGTTTTGGCCAAAATGGTAATATCTATAGCCTAGTAGGCTTATAGCTATGGGTGTCAGAGGCTTACGTGCAATGCATCCTGGCATGTAGTTCTTCAGTAAGCAGATTATCTTTTCTCAGCCAATAAAGTGTGCACTGAGGAGTTCACTGTTTCAGTGGACTACATTTACCATCAACACTAGCTGGACATCCACATAAAAGGTGTATACATATATACATATTGATGGGTCCTACACATGTTTAATAGGCTTGAGTCCTATGCACAGATGCTGCATGAAGGGAAAATATGTTATAGATCAAAGTCTGTTTTTTTTCCTCTTTTCACTTACTGTTGTCCAAAGTGATAAGAAATATTCGCTGGATCATGTGATTGACATTGAGCTGTTCACACAGCTCCTGCCGGGACCGGAAGGAGCGGCTGATCTCTGCCACGGAGTCGTCATTATCATCAACGCTGTCTGACACAGAGTTTTCTGACTCTGACTGGCTCTCTCCTGAGTCCTCCACTGTGATACAAGATACAGAGAGAAACTATGAAACCACATGGATAGATTTAAGCCTGATGTGCTGATATTTCCTTATAATGTCACTAAAATTCTGTTTTAAATGTGTGCATTTTGAATTGGAACTCACTATACTTCTTATCAGAGGACTGCAGTAGCTCTGATAGCTCTACTCACCTGGTGGTTCAGCAGATTGTTCTGGTCTCTGGCCTGATGCAAACTGCCTGGCATCAGCCAGTGAGCTGAAGAGGGCAGCGAAGGGGTTGCAGGAGATGTTCTGGTTGTTGTTGCCCTGGTCTGTCATCTCATTCGGGCTCAACACTCACTCCATCCAAGATCCCAGCCTACAAAAACAATCGGGACAAAACAACTAAGTGAAAATGGAACTAGACTCACATATCCAAATAGGAAATTACTGAGAATGTAGTGTCTATTTCCACATATACATAAAATCAGCCTATTTCGCACGCTTACAGCAAAATGTTGAGCTGCACAACTTCAGCACCTCATCATTAACAGCTGTGTGTGAATGTGTCTTAGGTCTCTGTGCTATTGTCCTTGCTCTGTAGGTGGAGTTGTTATATTGAAAAGGTGATGAACCGTCGGCAAGGCGTCTTTCTCTTTGAGATTTTAAGGCTGTCTGCATCCTTAATATCACATTACTTCCTTCAGGATTTCATGCCCCTTACTATCACCCAGTTCCTGCAGCCTAGTTGACCTAAAAAATCTTAACAGCCATCTTCTGCCTTTCACACTCAAGTCTACTTTTTATACCAGTCTCATGCGCAATTCTGCAGGTGGTTAAGCTAAATCAAGGTATTACAGTATACTGGGGTATTTAGAAATCCAAAAGGTATGATTTTCAATACCATCAAAAATACAGGCACTGCTTTTTCTGTTTACTAATACAGAGATATTGATGTGATGCAGTGTAGTGCACAGCACACACCACCAGATGTCAGTCTGTCGTGGAACAGGCAGCTGCGCTAATAAAGATAGCAACTGTGGTTAGTGGAGGATAACGTTATAGGGCTAGTAAAAAAGACAAATGCCTCTGCCCCTCTTTGGCTGTATTGCCACATATATCTTCATCTTGAGATGACTTCCTTCCTACTAAAAAAGCAAGTTAGCCACAAAATATATTCAACACATCATTTCTGTTAAGCCTAATGATGTGTCAGTATCCGCTGCAGCAACAAGAGCGCTTATCTCCTGTCTATTCATTATTCTATGGGCCAGTATTTAAGTATTTAAACCCAGCAAGACTTGGCTAATTGTATATCAGAAACAGAGCACTGTATGCAACAATGACATACCTGCTACGACCACTTCTATCACTAGTAGCTTAGCTTTTACATATAGACACCAATGAAGCCTGTTCTGCAGACATTTCCTGTCTCTGTAGCTCACATTTCCTGCATGATATAGGACATGCTCTACTTTTTCCATCTCTTGATGCTGATAACAATAAACTTAAGGATGTTATATTGCTAAAAACAATTAATTGATTATCCAATTAGTTAATGGCCAAAAAGATTAATAAGTAAATATTTTCATAATCATTCTTTTCTAAGAAAAATGGGTAAAAAAATGTATCATTGGTTCCAGCTTGTCCAGTGCCAGGATTGTCTGACTTCTTTCCATTTTACAGAGATACTGTAGACGACTGTAGAGACACTGAACGAAATATCTTTGAGTTTTTACTGTTAGTTGGACAAAACAAGTTGTCTGAAGAACTTTGGGCTTTAGGACATTGATGGACATCTTTTGAAGACCAAACCAATCAATCAGTTACTATAAAAACAATCATTAGACTAATCTATATTGCAAATAATTATTAGTTGCAGCTCTCTTTGTTTTCCTCTCCTTCTCTCTCCATACAAGCTCAACACTGGACTGAATATAAATGTCTCCTTTTTGCTGCCCAATCCTGAGTTTCACTCTTGATTTACTTTCTTCCACACTTCAGCAACTAGTATGTTCATTACTGATTAATCTGGAGATTATGTTCTTAATTAAGCAAACCAAATTTATTATATAGCACATTTCAGCAAGAGGACGATTCAAAGAGCTCAACATAAAAAAAAACCAAAAGCACCAAGAGATAATGCAAAAGAAACACATTATAAAAGGACATTTAAATGCAATTACTCATATTTAAAGTTTCAAGGCATTAAAAAGTACAAAAATAAAAGTCACAGTGCAGTGTAGGAAATCAATAAATATTTGATTTTTGTTTTTGATGTGCGCGCTTGTCAAAGTAATTTCTTTCCTCTATAATGTTCTTTATTTTCTTTTCTTTTTAAAAGCCTCCTGTGGATAGGTGTTGCAAATCAGCGAGTCGATACAAACTCTAAACACAGGGCAAATGGTCCTTGTGCATAAACATAAATTGCTAATGCTGCTGTTATGTCCAAATGAAATAAACAATAACTTTAAACGAGACATCGAGCTGGATACCTTCTTTTGCTGCCTGATCCTGATGTTTCACTCTTAATATACTTTTTCCACGCTACGCTGTTTTCCTCCTACGACATTAGAAAGTTGTTGTCATGACATTCAGAGAAATGTGGATCAATAACAGTCGTGCTGACAGCTGCTTACGGGGCAGTGAGCATATGAGCTGGCTGTCATTATCGGTCAGTCGTGTGTTTGATCAGGGCTCACCTCTTTAACGTGTTGTCACGGTTACCCATCAGCTCAGCACCTTACAGTCACACTCGTGTCGCTTTGTAGAGCTAGCTTTCCAACTATTACGCCATTTCAAAAGTTTCACATCAGCCGTGGAGCAATTTAGCAGCAGCTTAGCGACTTGACGCTAGTTAGCTAACTAGCTCGGGTTAGCTAGTAGCACTGACCGTCCTGCATCGGGGCTAGTTAGCTGGTTAGCTAACAAGCTAAGCTGTCATGGGGTCACCACGACTCTATTTCAGCATTGATTTCACAACCTATTGTGTCGATCTCGTGTATTATCAGTCTAAACGATGTATACAAACGATAAATAGGGCTGTCGTACCTGTTTTGACGGGAAGAAGTGTGTGTTTTTGATTTTAAAAAAATGCCTCTACGAAAGCAGTGGTAGTTCCTCTGTAAACTGAAATCGTAAACGTCATCAAAACGGGACGGAGCGTCTTCTTTGCTGAGTAACTTTTACAAAACATGAAAACATTATTTAAAACGGTTAAATAAATCAACCTCTCTGTGTAAATGTATTAAAACTAGTGAGCATATGCAGCTCAAAATAATATTTATAAAGATAAATCTAATATTTCCATCGTTTAAAATCGATTCGTAGTAAATATTTGTGGAAATAGTGTTTGGCAGTTATGTAAGAAGGAAGAGAAGCCTCAGAAAAGATGCATCTACCTTTATTAATGAATATATGATTGATATTTTTATGCGATACAAACTTGACATTGTTTCTTTTAATGGGTATTGCATCATATATCCGCTGTTCACGCTCCAGTGACTGCAAACCTATTTTTAAACTGGACTTTATGTCATTTAAAATAATCTTTTTATCTTTGCGTCTCTCTGCGTCTGCATTTTTGCTTTTTTTAATGGTGATTTTTATTTTAAATATTTTAAATAATTTTGTAATTGAGTTTACCTTTTATATCTTATCTCCTTACTCCTTCATTGTAAATCTATATGCTTATGAACACACATATGAAAACAGACATTTATCATGACAGCCAATACTTATGGCAAACATAAGACATAAGTTATAGAAAAAATATTAATATGATGTGAGATAAACATATGATGCATGTATAGTATTATGCATGCATATCCATGTTTACATCCACACCAAATGTAAGTATTGAAGCCAATGCAACAAAAACAGCATGAGAATAAGACTGTCTAAACAAACAGCAACTATAACTTCAGTTTTTACAGTTTCTGGCCATGATAAATGGTCTGATTTTGACAATTGTTAAATAAAAAATGCTTTTCAAACCCACCAGCAGGTTTTTGGGTTCAAATAGGATTTTAAATAAATAAAAAATAAAGCCATTTAAAGTTGTATGTCCTTCATATCCCTATGTCTTTATCTTATTTTATTTTTCACCTTTTTTATTATTTTAGTTTTTCCTTTTGTTATTCATTTCATAAACTTTATTTATTTATTTGTTGGCAGACTGTTGCTGTCAACAAACAAATTTCCCCACTGGGAAAACAACAGTTTTATCTTATGCACTCTAGGCCTTGTTAAAATCAATAAATACTTAAATTTAGTAAAAAATTATTTTAACAAAAATAATAACAAATGATGAATATAATAATAATAATACTGTTCTATTACTTATATTCAGAGTTCCGTAAGTGTCATTTTTTGAAAACATGTCTTTCGTTTTTTATCTTTAATGTGAGAATGAACTTGCTGCATGAGGTCAGTTGACTTGCAGCTTTATCTGCTTATTCTGTGGTTTTTTGCTGATGTGTGCTGACAGTCACCAGAGGGCAGCAGCAGGCTGCAGCTCTGACGGGGTCTCTCACTGTCAAACCGTGGGCAGTTGTCTGAGTTTTGCAGATTTGTCTTAGGTTTTGATGTGTGGTCCTCTCCTGTATTTATTGAGAGTTTGTATTTGGACAAAGACTTGGATGAAATGGCCTAAATGTTTGGAGATTATGGTTAAGTGAAAAAATAAACAAATATATACAGTAGGCTAATACGTCACATCAATAAAACAAGTGGTTGATTGAAAGCTGAAATGAGGATCCAATGATAATAGTTAAATGTTACGTAATTCAAGTTCATTTGATTCATATAATATAATATCCCAAATAACAACTTGCCTCAGGGGTTTTGAAATCTGCATAGCATATGACGCCATCTGTCATTGGACCTTCACTTCAAATCAAAAAGACCCAAAAAACCCTTTTAACAGGGAAAAAATGAAAAAACCTTGGGAGGAGCAGCTGCACAACTCCTACTCTCCAACTAATCTCTCTTTAATTAAGTTTTCAAATGCATTTAAACGTCCTTTTGGAAAGTTTGTTTGTTTCGCTGAAATGTGCAGCAAAAATAAACTTATCATGCTCAATCTGTGACCTTAGCGCCATTTTTTTACTTGAATAGTCTTGTGTCGTTTGAATTTTAATATATGCTCCTCCTTTAATCATTTTTTCATTTTCATTCTTTTTTTTTTTTGTTATTTTTCCCCACAACTTTTAATCTGTCCTAAAATACACAGTAACATGTCTTACAAGATAATTCATCCCATTTGTATAAAAAAACAAATATTTCATTTATAGTACACATCTTTGAAAACAGGTTGTTACCCACAAATCCTCGGCAAATGAATAAATATGTCAATATTTATAATTTTAATAGCTTTGTATTGTATGCATCATACATCATATATTATCAACATCACTGTAAGCACTTAAATTACACCTAAATATAAGTAGAAGATTGCCCCTGCTCCTTTTCTCTTTGAGCTGATCAAAGTCTCTTATAAGATAAAGTAGGGGAAGACTATAAAGAGTGATACACAAGTGCTTCTCTAGATATAAGCGACCTTGAGTGAACGATTGTTCCTTTGAACTGAGTGGTTTTCTTACATCATCTGAAGACATGTCTTGTTAGAGGCCAAGCACTTATCTTGTCCAGATGTGTATCAGCTGCCCGATTCTCCTCTTTTCAGTTTTTCAATAATCTGAACACAAGTACTAAGAAACCTGAAAGGATTATTTGATGTTTTCTGAAAGGATCCAGCAGTCATTCCAGATGTGGACCTCTAGACAGCTTAGAAAATAACCCAGTTTGTACTGAGCAGCTTTAATATTGAACACTGAACATACACATAGTACATGCGCTCATACCGCACCAAGTCATCATTCAGAGAAAACAAAAAAAGACAAGAGCAAAAATTATAAAAAATAACAGCTAGTCTACATGTTTTCAGTGTGTCTTTTACAATTAACATTTTTACACATTTAGCTTTTGAGCAAAACTAACAGTAAAAAATGTAACTTCTCACATCAAATGTGGTGTGTGAAGACAATTCAGTACAATTTTACAAATGAATTATTTGATTCTTATTTCCTGACCATACTTCTTTCTCTCTCTCTCTCTTTGATCTGTAACATTAAATAATCGGAAATAAATCCACTGATCTACACCTACCACGTGTATCACAGAAAGTCTGAGACATAAAGACATTCACAATGTTACAAAATAAGGCACAATATTTACAGTCTCAAGCAAACCTCCTCATGTAAATGTGTGAGAAAATTAGTGTTTCAGGTTGTCACAGTTGAGATTTTAGAAAGGCTCAGCCTGTCAGTGAAATGTGTAGAAGTATGTGCCCGTTTAACAAGCCTTTGTCCGCTGCGGCTCTGTTGTTCATCACTGAATTAAAAGTGTCTTTATGGCTTCTTTTCACCATACGTGACATGCGGGAAGCAGCACTTGTGACTTCCCTCAGACCTCTCCTCAGCTTTCAGGAGGTAGCACTCACTGTCCATTATTTGCCCCTTTCCCCCGTCTTAACCAATCCCTCCAGGGAGACTGGGTTTTGTTCTGATTAGTGTCTGAACTCCAGGTGGAGGAGGAGGTGGAGGAAGGCTGGCGGGTCCAGGTGGAGGCTGTCCTGCTGGGTCTGCGGAAGAAGGACATGCCATTGGTGTTGGGCTTCTTCTGAGGATGCTCCGACTGCTGCTGGGACCTGAGCTGCTGGTTGATGATGATCTGGATGTCGTCCTGAGGAAAGGTGGGGAGGAAGAGGAAATGAGCAGGAAATCTGAGGAGTAGAGACTCAGTCTGGCGTCTCATGTCAGGCAAGAACAACATGTGGACACTGCCCTCATATCATTCAAACTCACCACATACAACACAGTCATCTGACTGTATAAGATTTAAACACTGCTTGGGTCTCAACAATTTGCCGTTATTGTTGCGGTGACCTTGTTTTTTTCAATCATTGATGCCGTCTGCATTTCTTTTGATAACCAGTAATCAACATGATTTTATAGTTTAAAAGGTCCAGTGTGCAGGATTTAGAGGGATATATTGGCATGAATGGAATATAATGATAAGTATGTTTTGTTCAGCGTGTAATTACCTGAAAATAAGAATGAGCTGTTTATGCATATGAAGCAGGTTTTACGAGGGGATTTACAAGAATAAAATGCAAAAAAAGGGGGAATGGCCACAAAGCTTTATAAATAAAACAAATCATATTATTGTTTGTTAGTGTCCTGCTTTCTATGAGTGCTGCCTGATTGCACTGTTTTCTGTTTCTATTAACTATTCTGCTCAGGGTATCTGATTTTAATAAGGCTTGTAAAGAATTCTGTTCATTTGTTTTCATAGTTTTTAAATAAGGGTTTGAATTTGTAGACGAGTTGATATCATACTGTATCTGCACATACAAGATATTTGTGTTAGAAAATCTCTTTTATTTATCATGTGCATTTGGTATTAGAAATCAAAATGAGTATTTTAACAGATAATTTCTATTATCATTGAGGAAAATTACATAATTCTGCTTTCATCAAACAAATGCGATTTCTCCACATCAAAATATTATCTCATTATCTTCACCAATACGCTGGAGATGGGACCCTCCGGCAGATGGCTCTGCTTGGCACAGTGACTCAGCAGCAGACGGACTCACAGACAGAAACACCTGCTGCTCATATTCCCCCAAACTCACAGAGCTGAAAGAGACACGGCTGCGTCTGTCCTTAACCTCAAACTGAGTTACATTCATCTTCTGTCTTGTCAAATTATCAGCAAAAATGAGGGCAGCATACCTCAAATGGTGTTATTTTATCAGTTATGATGCAGATCTTAAAGGTGTTAATTCAATGTATTGATAAAGAAATTCATAAAGCAGGAAATTAGCTTGCGGACTCTGATTCTAATTGGCAGTTTGTGTCAAAGAGACAGCATGAAAGATGGTTTGAGGAGCTTTAGGACACCATTGAGTGGATGAGATGGACCAAAAGCTTGACAGATACAAAGGAAATAAATCTCACCTGCCAGGCCTCCAGTTCCTGGGACAGCTCCAGTTTGCGTTGGATGGCTTCTAATAACTGGTTGTTCAGAGACATCATGTCATTTTTACTTCTCACCAACTCGGCCTCCATCAGGTTTTTCCTACCAAGAAAAGATGAAACCTCTTTAGTCATAACAGTACCTGCAAGAGTACCTTTCTAAATTAAACCAATGAATTATGTCTATCCTTTTGTTTTGCAAAACATGCATTCCCTGATGTTAATTCATAGATTTTTTTTTCTGAATATTCAAACCAAAATTTGCAAAACTATTTTAGCACATACAGTAGTTGTCCTGTAAAACAAACAAATGTTGCAACAGAATATAATAGATTAGTTGTAATTTGCAATGAGAACAAATTAACTTCTCACTTGGCTATGGCTTCATCTCGGTCTCTGATGGCCTGCTGTACGACTTCAGCCTGTTCCTGTACGCTCTGCAGCTTCTGCTTCAGCTCAGCGTTTTCCTGCTGCAGCTGCATGCTCTGCAGGAGGAAGAAAAGAGCTATGTTTAACTGGTAGTCTGTCGATCTACTGTATCTATCTATCTGTCATCTGCTTACACAGTGAAGACATTGTGGCACTTCTGTTTCTGCTTCCCAAAGACTTACAACAATGTGAAATTTTTCCTTTGAAATTCCAATTGTATTACTCTTTAAAGTTTCTTTCCCTCTTAACTTTAATACCAGGAACTTTTAAAGGGAGAATTTAATAGTGTTTATGCTTGAGGGTTTATTGAACCCAAAAATGTGATCATATTTAAATCTGGAAAAAAAAACTTGTACGTCATCCACTTAAGTATTTAATCTATACCAAGGGAAGCTGGCACCAAGCTGTCCTTTTGAAACAAAATAATCAACTGTATAGTGAAAGCAGCAAGGTCAGTACTGCAACAGCCAAATCCTAAAATAATGGACAGCTATGTATGCTGCTCATCCCTGACAGTCTTGTCTGTTCATCACTGGGTTACCTGATCTCTCAGCTCCTGAGCTGCGCTTGGATTCCCACACTGATCGCCCGTCCTGTGGACAAAAGCCCAATTCAGCTCCTGGGACAGAGACATTAACAAAGAGATCAGGTGTCGTTCATGCATTTCACAGAGATTTACACCAAAATGGAGCTTCTGTAATGTTGGCCTATTTGCAAGGTGCTCAGAGGGAGAAAGGGGACGGGCAGGAATATTTAGTTACAGGATAAATGCCTGTTTAATGCAATGAGACACAACTGGACAATTGTATACTTTTGCCTGTGGCAACAGAGGCTCAGCAATGCAGCTATCAATTGCCACAATTCATTGGAATCCATTGCAAAAACAAGGACACACTTTGGTTTACTCTGACAACACTATGGTGACCAGCCACTAGGGGGTAGATGGGCTAACTGTGAATAAATGTGGTATGTGAAGAGGCAAATTTGCACCTCTGTTTTTACCCTTCTAGAAAACTAATAACACAATTACCTGGTGTCAGAATAAGCGAAAAAAAAAAAGAGTTTCTGACTGGTGGAATTTATATGAACGCCCCTCCAGCTGGAACAACAACTCGAACAGTGCAGTGCAGGTAAAGCAATATTTCAGTGGTTAAATATTTGAAACAGCTAATAACGTGTTGTTTTAACACTCTGAGCAATAAAAAAAAACACATCTTCTATGCAGTATCAAAGCTTAAACGTTCATTAGCATACAGAAGTTGGAAGAACGACTTTCCAACTGGGAAGTGGGACCATCTGAGGAGCACGAAAATGCGCAACTATTCATTTACATCGGAACACACAAAGGACACAAATAAACTTTAGAGCTGGGAGTTTTTCACATATACTCCACATATTAATACAATATTCACACATCATTCAAACGTACAGGGCATGAAAGCCACAGAGTAATGTTCTCGTCCTCCTTTGATTTCAAACAAATAGGTCAGTCTTTTGTTTTGCATTTCCTCTCTACGCCGCTCTCTCATCCTGTCTCACCTGTGGGCTGGATGCCTGTGCCAGGCTTTGGGCTACTCCCTTCAGCTGATGCAGCATGGCCTGCAGGTCCTCCTTTTGATCCACGGCCTCCAACCTTCCTGAGATGTTCAGTTTCTGGGTCAGGGGCAGCAGCAACTGAAGGATGGAGCCCATTTCTAGCGTTATCTGAAAGGAAAAATATGTAATTTTGATTTTGGGAGTAAACTGTCTCTTTAACTATGTGTTTTCAAGGACAGTTTTGTGTTACTCTCACAACACAATTTTTATAGCTTGGGGGCTACTACTGTATAGGTGGCCCGCATTGATGGAGTTAAAGTTTCCAAAAACTAGGTCAAAAACAAAGTATTTCTTTCCCTCTTTTGCTTTCAGTGAGACACTTCTTTACACACATCAAATATTGAGTGACATCAACTATTTATACACTGGGAGGTGGCAGCATTACGTCATCGCTTTATTTAACTTCCCTGAGTTAAATATATCACATGATGATAGTGATCTCACCATAGCTCACAGAGATATCTGACATAAACTCTATGATACGTTTACAGATACAGGTGTAAATGTGTGTTGAAACCTGTAAAATATGGAAACTCTCCAACAATGTAGCTTTGACAAACAGGAAATGTGACTCATGAGAGCAGTTAAACATCATATTTTCCTGCTGGAACCAAACAATAACAGTAGACACCCAGAGAGTGAGAACCAGAAGATTTTTTTAATTCAGTCATCACAGGAAAACAATTTCCCCTAAAAACATACATGAATCGTTGTGGACAGGACCACAATAGAATGAGCCCAAAACTAACACTTGCCGACCACAGTACGGAGATAAAGTCAGTGTTCAAACTAAATTATTCTTGTGTTTCTGTCAGTTACAGTCTGCCTTACAGACCAGGCTGGTTGTGTTATTTGTTATTTATTGCAACTCTTGAAAGAAGAATGTGAACTATTTTCCCATGCACTGCCACATATTGCTATGAGTGTAAATATATCCGTGTATATATAATTTCTTATCATGATATTGATATATAGGTAGCACATATCCTGGAGAATAAATTGAAAGAAAGTTAATAGTAGTATTTTTCCTAGACCTGTAAATATAGTTTGATGTATAAAATCAAGGTTAAGTTCCTCTTTGCTGTTTTTTGTCTTGATTACAAAATGAGACTGACTGACTGAGGACGATTTGGGATCCAATAGCTCATAAATGCAATTCAAGCTTCCCAGCTACAACAATTTCTCTCTTCTTTTCCCCCTACAGTATCTCAGAACCGTCGTATTACTCACAACTTGTTTCACACAACATTATTTGATGTTTCTGGAAGTTATAAAGTTAGTGTAATTCTGAAAGTTTAGAAATGTATTTTTGATAGTTTTACACATTCATCTTGCAATATTTTAAGGAAACTGTATTTGATAGGACCACATTCTGCTGCGGGTCAATACTAATTTGGCTCACTACTGAATATTACTGTTAAAAGGGCCACAGGTTGGAATCAAACCCGGACCGCTGCGAGGACTCAGTCTACATGGGACACAAACTCCACCAAGTGAACCAGAGGTCGCTTCTGCCCATGTTCATTATAATGAGGAAACATGTCATCCTGTGCAGCAGTGTGGCTCACTGATGTGTTTTTAGTTATTTTGGACAATGGAGCTCTATGGAACAAAGGGATAAGCTAATCAGAATTTGGCTACACAGGCAATTCTGTTAGTTGGAAAAAAATAGTTTGTTTTTGTCTTTTCAACAGATTTGTTTACTGTAAGAAAAATAGAGCATATACTCTTTTTTTCTATTTCAATGACGAGATCTCGGCCAAATCTTTCTTGTTTTGTCTTGATGTTTTAAAACACTAAAGTCAGACGTAAGGTTGTCGGATTTATTTTTATCATTGTGTGTTCGTGTGCGCGTGTATATTATACACTTTTACTTACAAAGAAAGTAGAAGTGAGGAAGTGTCAAACACTAAATTTGCTGTATTCTAATGATGAGGGACACGTGTCCACTGCATTCCACCTGAAATCGACAGCTATGGTGAGTAATCTGCTTTAGTACCTCTTCTTTGCTGACTCCCAGCCCTGCGGTCTCCAGGCTGCTCTCCAGCTCTGACAGCAGGGAGGCATCTCCGTGGCTCCTGCCTTCCTGCAGGGACACCTCCTCCTGGAGCTCCTCCACCTGGGCCTGCAGCTGCTGTGAGCGACCCCTTGCCGCCTCGACCTCCTGCCATGCCTCAGCTAGCTGAAAACACAAGGAGCGGACACACACCTGATTTCTGAGACAAACACAGCAGGAAAACCCTTAATCTGAAGTTATCAAGTACAACAAATGATTGCGATGAAAATAAAACAACATTATGAATCATCAGATTGTAATGATGCTAAACACAGAGATAAAAATTATAAAACAAGGGTGTTTTTACCCAAGGCCACGTGTGCTTATTAAAAAGCCGTCATGAGAGACTTGTTTCGACTAACGTTCAGTGTGAGAGAAATCCTGACATGCCAGATTCCAGCCTGCGGCCCAACATGAAACTAGACGAACATGAGTGGAATCCAGAACTGCGAGTGAAAGTTACAATGACGGGGATGAGGTGATTGTTTAGCAATGCTCTCCACAATCCCGCCGAAACCCAGGCCACTGGGTTGGGAGCAGAAAATCCTTTTGTTATTGAAGGCTCTTTCATTCATACTCTGCCCACACTGAGCCATTTTGTGTTGCCCCGTCTCTGTGTGTGCCTGCCTGTGTTTGTATATGTACCTGCTGGCTGTGCTGCTGGTTGAGTTGATCATGCAGAGCCAGGCGTGTGTGTAAAGAGGCCAAACTCGCCCTCAGTTCAGTGTTTTCTTGACACACACTTTCCAAACGCTCCTCCAGCGCCTGCTCCTTCTGGGTGAGACGCAGCACCTGAGAACGCACAAACACAGGTCTTCAGTATGATAAAAAGTTGTTTCTTCCCATAAAATAAAACTCTCACTAACTCCCACTTTATTCTTGCATCACACCATCTCAATCCACCGATGTTGAAATATGTGACAGCTCGAGTTGCGCCAAGAATATTTGAAAAAAATAAGCAGGTACTTTCCTTCATTTATTGCAGGAATGTACCTTTGTTTTTCTGTTTTAGAAGTGAAAAACCAAAAGTATGAAAGTGTGGCTGCATAAACGATTTCCAGAGTCTCTCTGCCTGTCTTTCCTCTACCACCAGGTACATACAAATAGAAATTTAGATTTGCAATGGCTGGTTTTTGAGGGATCTCCTTCTTTGGAAGAGTCAGTTAAACAAGTATTTTACTGCTGGAAAGATTGTTTTCTCACAATACTAGGCTGTCCATGTAGTAGAAAGATGCATAAACATTTGGAATGTGTATATAATGACAAGAGAAAGAAATAGAAAAGAGCTAATCAAGACACAGAAAACCTACAACTACCAGAATGCACTTCGCTGCAGCAGATATAATGAAAGTTTGGCCATTTTGAGACAGGAAACAATTTGGCAGCTGGCTGATAACAAAGGACCTCATATTACAGTCAAACAGCTAAAATATGTTCATTTGAGGCAAGAAATTGGCAACACAGTAACATAATCTTGGTTCATATTTCATCAGCATTTCTTAGTTTTACTGTTTGAACTCAGTTTTTTCAGCCTGTTTTTTTTTTGTAATAATACCATAAACAGTATAGTGCCCACTTTCTGTTCACAAACTCTCATACAATAGCCAAGCAGTGCACTAAAATATGTTATTGAAGACATTTAAGGTGAAAAATAGACATTACAGTAACAGAATCTTGGATTATATTTGATCAGCACTACATTTGTACAGTTTGATCTGACTTTGATGTGCCTTTCAGAGAGGGGGAGAGGGGCAGGCCTCTTTTTCAATCTGCTTCTGTATTCTTTTTGTTTTGCATATATGAAAATAACAGCCCCGAAACCAGCGAAAATCGATTTGAGCTGAGAGATGAGCAGGAAGATCTGGGCGCTGGTAAGATGGAGAGATGTTTACCACAGTTCATTTTCATCTGCTAACCACACTGTATGATACAAAGCTGATGGAAAATCACCATGAAAATCGCCAAAATATTGCTTAAAGCCTGATTTTGCAGAAGGGTTCAGATTAATGACAGATATTTTCTCTTTTGAATCTGTAAAGAAAAGGACTAATATTTACCAAGGGGAGTTCTGTGAAGTTGAGTCTCAATTTTTTAATTGTATAAAAAAAGAAATATAATAGGGAATCAAATGCCCCATTTTTGTTTTATTTATTCTGCATTTTCTTTTAACTTAGTTGTCTTAATATATGTCTTTTGGTTTTCTTTGTGAGCCAAGATTATTTCTGTCGCCTATTCTTCAATGTTTTACTGTAATTTTGTCTTGTGTTCTATCATATTCTTTATGTACTGGGAATTTTTAATTTTTGAAACTTAAAATCACAAAAACTCTAAACCGAAGTGGGCATAACAATGATGTGCAAAGATGTACCAGCAGCTGGTAACACAATCAACACTTTTGACAAGAAATACAATATGTAACCACACACACACACACATGCACTGTGTTCTGGTCATCCTGTCCGTGTGAGTACATGACGCTTTCAAAACTAGAAATGTTCATCACCATCCTTTAGGATTAGCTTTGGTTTGGTTGCAGCATTTAGATGTCGAGTGCATGGTAGTTACCTGCTCCTTCATGGCACTGATCAGCTCCTCATCCTGCGGCCTGTTATTGCTTCCTTTTTGTTGGAGCTCCTGTTTCAGAGCCTGCAGCTCACTGGACATGGCTCTCTCCACCTCCATCGCCTACATACATAAACACACACCAGAGAGAAAACACAGACACCGGAGATTCACAAATGGAGTGAAAGGAAAGAGATATTTCGCTTTTGAATTTGCAGGACAGCCTTCTTTGTGCATTTTTTGTTTTTACTTTTAGACAGGAAGAGAGATTTAAGCACAGAAAAAGTTCACTCAGCATAACCAATACAAGTGGAGTCATACACTGGCATGTGTCAACTTGAAACTCCAAAACAAAGTTTGCCTTAGGGATGAGCTTTCAGAGATCCGAAAAATAACCAAATATAAAGCAGGAGGGCTCTAAATCCTGTAATCTAGAGCCAGATGAGAAGAAGCACAAAATGATATCTGACTGAAAGGTTGGGATTAGGTGACTAAATCTGAACATGTGTTTGGTATGGTTTTTGCTGCAGGCTGTGCAGCGCAGGGAAAATGAGTTTTCTTTACTGCCTTCAGAAGAACTGCTCATGTTTACAATATTCCCAGTTTGGAAACCCAGTGACCCCCAGTGTGGGCTAAAGATAATATCCGAGGGGCCACAAGGTGATTAAAAGACTAAGAAAGTTAATTTTGTCCACTTTTTTCTCATCTTTGCTTAAAATAAAGTTATTATCACCTCTTTTAGGCTTCTAAAATCCTTCATATGAAACTATTTGAAGGAGGGAAAAAACTGTTGAACTCATAACTTACGTCCACAAATAACTTGTCATAACTTGTGATAAGGGTTGCACGTACATACTGGCACATTTTTGAAAGGTACCAAGTAGATTTGTTTTTCCGAATATTATTTATAATAACCTGCTTTATTTAGATCAAGAAAGACAGAAAAGGCAGAGGGGATGACATGCAGCAAATGGTGCGGGCCGGACTCGAATCTGTGCTGCTGCAGTAAGGACTTGGCCTTAGCAGTACATGCTCTACCCGGTGAGCTCACATGGTGCACCATCTTCACAAGTGGATCCCCATTTGTTTGAATCGCAAGTAAGAGCACAGAGTGACGTGTTGCACAGTCTTGCTGATGGTGTTACTGATTGACAGCTGAAAGGGCAAGAAATGAGGCAATGGACCCTCTGTTACCACCTTGAGGTTATATATGCCTCCGTGAATCCGTCAAGTTGCAGTTTACGTCTGTGTCTGTTCATATGCAGTCAAAACATTAGACAATGCTTCAAGTATGGATGTTGCTGCAAAGAAACATCCATATGATTCTCACAAACATCCAGCAGCGAAGAAGATCTATACAACCAGCACAGTCTCAAGGTGGGCAGCCAGTGGTTGAGACGTTATATGATGGCCAGAAAAGTGTTTTTGCAGAACATTATGAGGTCAGCGTGAAGCTGACCTTTGACCTTTTGGATTTCAAATGTCATCACTTCATCATTTTATTCTATTAGACATTTGGGGGACATTTTTGATAATATGAATTCTTGAGTTATGGCCAGTAACATGTTTTGTGAGATCACAGTGACCTTTGACCTTTGACTACAAAGTCTAATCAGGTTCATTGTTAAGTCTAGTCTAGTTCCTCAAGGCGTTCTTGAGATATTGCATTCACAAGAATGAGACAACATTAAAACAGAATACCTCCGGTCACGGCTGTCGTTGGCATGCAGGCATAAAAATAGTTTTGCAAATGTTTTATGAGAAAAGAGACGCATTCAACATGATTGTTGGGCCTTGTTTCCTGTCTACATTTCAACTGTCAAAATGTCCAATATGGGCCAGTATGTCTCGAAAATAATCTTGAAAAAGTCCACGTTCCCAAGCAAGAATGGCCGGAAACAAACAAACAAAAAGCAACACACTCCTGTGATCACTCATGCATTAACAGAACATAAAAGATGAGTCAATCATTGACAAATCACATAATGTTGTTAAAATCATTTTTCGTCATGGTTGTACTTGTTTATGTGGAAAGCAGATACTTTCTCAACACTTTTCAACCATAAAAAAAAAGAGCCTCGGTGAACCAAACCGCCCCCCCCCCCCCCCAGTCCCCTCCTCCTGGTCTGGGACCCTAAGTTCCCCTTACTCAGCAGTTCGGCGGGCCCCTGTCAGGTCCCATCACCACCACATAATACAAGATGAAAGACTGGCCTCTGCGGCAGATGGAGCAGAGGGCATCTTGGTCTTGTCTGTGACATCATCATGCCACATTAGACAACAATGTGGCGGAGGGTAAACTTGAGAGTGAAGCGAAGGGGGACAGCCTGTGTGTACGTGTGCGTAAGAGTGTACGGAGGAAGTGAGGTAGGCTTGAGGGCTAAAATTAGTGGGAAGTGTTTGTGTCTGACAAGAGCAAAGCCGGCACCGATGGACAAAAACAAAACATGGCATGCAGACACACTATGAGGAGCAGAAGGGGGGGCTTAAAGATGAACATTTGTGTCTGTGAGTTGTCATTACGGCTGCCTCCTTTCGTCAACATGGGCCCCTTCTCCACAATAGAGGCAACGACCCACTGAGAATCACCAAAACAGGAGTGGAAGGAGGACGCTCCATTTGGTAGAGACACAAAGATATTACTCCCCTCACATGGCCCCCCAAGCCTCAGGCCCTCAGTGATCCAAACGCCGAGGTATCTAACAGCTGACCACCCCAGCGACAGCCGAGCCCCTCAGGGAGCTCACAGAAAAGATGGCTCTCCCCTGGGATGATGGGATGTTTGGGTATGAGGGGCGACATCAAAGGAGCAAATGAAAGATTTATATCTCTCCTAAATGTATACTGTCTTTTCCTTTTTTGTCTGTGAGCTGCGTGATGCTGGCAGAGGGAGCAAAGGTCACAGGGGCTCGCCTCAATTCAGGCATCTCCTCTTACAATAACGGAAATCTCACAGTGAGGGATTCGTCACAGACGCCCAATAAAACACTGTGATCCACGCCCAGTGAGGACGATCGTGTAACACCGGAAGGAAAGCAGGAGGTAAAAAAGGTCAGGTGTTTTTGTCCGTTATAAAAGACACAGAATGGACAAATCATCAGCTATCTGATTTACACTACTTTACCCTTATTGTTAAAAAAAGTGGTGGACCAAATATTTAGGTTAAAATGAATCCACCATGAAATCTAATAACAATAAATAAAAAAACACTATTATTTTATTGAATGGTCATTTCATTTATTAGGATCCCCATTATCTGCAGACAAAGCCGCAACTATTCTTTCTAATTTTTCAATAATCAAATAATTATTTTTAAGCAAAAAATGGCTAATATTTGCTATTCCTTTGATGTTCAGTTTACTATCATATTACACCAAAATAGCATCAAATCCTTACATCTGAGAAGCTGGCATAAAGAGATGTTTGGAATTTTTGCTTAAAAAGAATTTACTGCAACAATTAGTCTATAATCAAAACCAATTATGTTCCTGTCAGCCACCAAATCAGTAAGTTGATAAATGTTTCAGCTCTACAAGTATAAGACACAACTGCGTGTTTAACCAGCTCTCATAGAAATGTGTGAAATGGACCAAACTTCAACCCATCAATGCATTATGTGGTGATGGGCCCGAAATGTGTTAAAATTATGTGTTGGCAACACAAAAAGTTGAATCAAAACCTCTTTAAAACAGCCAAAATATGAACATTATAACCTTTATAAATGTAGAATGAATTGCAGGTTGGTTGTATAGGACGGCATCAGTTTAAGCAAAGTGCACCTAATAAACTTGCTCGTGGTTGTTTGTTATTGTTTTGCTGACTCTCATATCACACCTTTTCATTCACCGGCTAGTGTAAACATAAATATGACAACCGAAACTGATGAATGACTAATGGTTATACTTAATTTATCTTGACACAGGTCCAAACCAAATATCTGAACTAACCTTTAAGATATGTTATTGATTTATTTGCCCAGGAATCACAGTGTACAATACCAGCATTTCAGGCTTATTGTTCATTGGTCATATTACCCTTCCAGTCTGGCATTTCTATCACACTGTCAAACACTTTCTAGCACAAAGTCAAACTAAACCAAAAAAATCTCAGATTCTTTCTTTCCTTCAAAGTAAATACCATCACACTGGCTCCTCAGAATCTGATTTTATGTATTTTCTTGTTAAATATTCACTGAGTCAAGTGATAAATGAACAAAGACTTGCAGCAGACACAAGACAAACTCATTAATGCTTGACTTTAGTGTTCTCATGCTGTGTGTCAGTTGCAGGAATGCTAACATTTGTAATGTAATCAGAAGAAAAACACCCTGACACTAGTCAACACTGCCTCGTATTTTAACACCTACTTTCCTCAGCTGCTGTCCAAACAGTCAGCACTGAACCATGTGACAATCTGGCACACGTCAAGATTGTTTTTATGCAGACACTTCCTCAAACGCACCAGGATGGAGAGTCAGTGCAAATCTTTCCTCTCACATCAGGGCTTTCCTTTACTGGTAACAGTGATGAACTCTCTCAGGTTTCTGTGGTACAACATAAGGACACACTCCTCCAGATTCCTGTCATGCTCTGGTTACACTCTCACAAGTAGGATATTGTGTTTCAAGCTCTCCAAAACCTGTCCAGCTTCAGTATATAGACTTAGTCAAAAGAGTTTTGTACTCTAAGTCAAGACATTTTCTGCATTTTTTCACTATTTTCGACCATTTTTAGAGCAAACGATCAATTAATTAATTGAGAAAATAATGCCCAAATTAGGACTAGTGGTCAAATATAGTGCTTGAGTATGAATTTGAGGTTCCTGTACTTTACTGAGTATTTTATGTTCATGCTACTTTATACTTTTACTCCACTACATTTCAGAGGGAAATATTGTACATTTATGTGACATCTTTAGTTACTTTACAAATTAAGATTTATAGAGATTTAATAAGATGCATAAAAAACACAAGAAGAGTTAATAAAATATGATGTTTGTGATAAATTAAATTACCAAGCAGTTTTTACCAGTACAGCTGAAATGAGTAGTTGATTAATCATTTAGCTGATTGTCAAAAAAGTAATTGGCAACTATTTTGATAAACAAGTCATTTTATATTTTGTAATAATTTTGAGTTTTTGAACCTTTTCCTGGGATTTAATATATATAATTTTGAGGTTTTGTAGGGTTTCCTTTTAATAATTTTGAGGAGTTTTTAAAATAATTTTAAGTTTTAGGGATTTTTTCCCCATTTTTTTATTTTTTTATTTTTTAAGTTTGGTTGTTGTTTTTTTTAATTTTGATTTTGTTTTAAATAATAAGGTTTTGGGGTGTTTTTTCTCATTTAAAAAAAATCTTTGAAAAGATTCAAAGAATTGAATTTTGAAAAATTTGTCTGCATTGGGTACTTTTATTTTAAATACTTTATGTGCGTTTTCCTGATTATACTTACTTTTACTTGAGTAACGTTTTCAAACCAGTATTTTCATAGTGTGGTAGTAGTACTTGAGTAAATAAATACTTCTTCCACCACTTATCAGGACACAGAACAAAATCCCCTGTTCCAGGTGTAATAGTGGGAGTGCCAGTACAAACACACTTAATCACAGAAACGCAGACTCACCACAGCAGAAGCAACAGCACAGTTTACCACGTCTGGTAGAGACACGTCACACATGGAGCTTCTTCACACTTTCTTTCTTCAACACATTCGCCCTCTCATCTGTCTACGCAGAGTCCAGAGCTGCCTATGTCTGATGCCAAATAAGACATTTTCTCCACTTCCTTCTCCCTGAGCAGCCCGAACCGTGATAGCACCTTTTATCTAAATTGACGTTTTCCTGAACTTCCAGGGAGTCTGCTCTCCTCAGTAAGTCCTTAAGTCTGGACACAGAGGGGAAAAGACATTCATAGTTCCTTATTATTCTGCGGACCTTGACTCATGGGAGGGTTTTTCATCATAGCTGGGATTCATTTTAACTTTTCCAGCTCAGTTTTGCTGTTCATTCTGACACAACACAAAGAACTGGCTGTTTGTAACGCAACACGTCACGACTGTAATGTTTAGCAAAACATTCCCAACTTTCTCAGGCTGGAAAAACACTCAAGGCTGTCCAGCTGTGTGATCCAATCAGCGCCGCCATGTTAGCTGATAAGAGGCTGTAAATTATGTCACCGGTTTGATTTTCCGCCTAGTGTTTTCTCAGCGCTGAACACTGAATATCATAAATGTATAAGCTGATAATGGTTTGAATCAGCAGTATGTTGCCAGATATCTTGGCCATTACATAATGCAAGTACATGAGCAC